>NC_091752.1:71610099-71612599 GCF_043380555.1 Nothobranchius furzeri
CAACACACACGTTCAGTGACATTTCCGCTGTTAATATCAATTATTTATGCAATAAGTGTGTCTGAGCAGCAAAGGTCTTGTATGATTGTAAAGACAGCTGATTTGGTTTGGCTGCGATGCTGCAGCAGACGCTTTATTTAAACCCTGGTGATGCAGCACTCTGTGATGTTGGCAGGCCTCCAGCTGTCCTTAAATGACCCCTCTGTTACCGTACCCAGCTAGCGGGACATGAACGGGCTGTAATGATGAACGTTTTACAGTTTTTACTAATGTCACACTCTGTAACTTTATACCGTTGTTTCCCTCAGGGTTTATAAATACCAGCTACTGAAACAGCTCACGACGTTTATGAATGAAGCTTATAACAGTGCTCCTCAGTTAGCGTGGCACCCCCCTGGGGAGCGGGGGCCGTGAGGAACCAGAGCTGGTGGAGCCATTGTTTCTAGTGAACTGTAGTGTAAACCAGCCTCCAGTCACTAGGTGACAGCAGAGCTCAGACTAATGACAAGGCTGCCTGTTTAACCCAGCAGCAGAAACAGGCACAGCGGCGCTCAGAGCCGTTTCTCAGACCCAGATGTGCACAAACGTTGGGTGTTTCTCAACGTCAAGGCGCCTGGCCTTACGAGGCGATGTCTTGCGAGGCCAGGCGCCTTGCTTACGAGGACACTGTCCTTCGTTGGTCAAAGAAAACGGTTAAAGGGAACAGACTGGCATCACGTGGCCGCAGCTTCCACGGCGGTCAGGTAACATCACATGACACGGGAGATAACGTTATTTTTATAAGTATTAGTTTCAATATGAATGTATAACGAACCTTTTACTTTTTAAATTGTGTAAATGTTTATTAAATTAAAAATATAAGTGAGTAACTACCCGCTAGCCACCGAAGCTGCAGCTACTAAGCTACTAACCAACCATAGATAACTTCTTTGGATCTAAAAAAACATTTTAAATTAGCTGCCGAAGTAGCTGCCGGCTTCTGATCCGCCGTCCTTTTGAAAACACCGCGGTGTATTGTGGGTAATTTTTCACCAAGGCTAGGCTACAAGACACCTCCTGTGTGTCCTCGCTCAGCTAGCTAAACGGCTAACAAACGGAGAACACGCCTCTGTAGAACAGGAACACTGGAACACGTCTTGGTGGCTCCCGATGACGTATCTCCTAGGCAACCGGGGCGGGGCCAAGACATCAAGGCGAGGTTCCTTGACATTGAGAAACAGCCATTCTTCCATACTTGACAAGTACGTTCTTGGTCGGTGTAAAATAGTTTGTTCTGCTGAGTACGAGAGGGCGAGGGCAGCATTTCAAACTACAATGACCTGAAATATAAATAAAAGACATCTGGGGTTAACTTTGATAGCGGGTTCGCTAATTAGCATTTAGCAGTATTGTGAAGACACAAAGCAAATTTTACACACAGTTATCTAAGACATCTTTATATTTATTTATTTAGCGTTTGAATTTCTATGAGCTTTCTCCTCTGCCATTTTCCTTTTGGGGTGCAACAGTTGGTGACAATACATTATGGGATGCCTTGTTGGCCTAAGTCCAAAGAAGGATGCATCGATGTGTCCTCGATAAATGGGCGGGGCAAGAACACATCCAGGTACTTTGAGCACACTAGTCATGATACAAATTTACGATTGGAAAAATACACGGGCCAACCTTGATGAGGTTTCACAAGTATTCAAGTACACACCATCCTGATAAATGGCACAGAGCTGACCGAGGCAATGGTGGAGGCATCAGAGCAAGTAACGGTAGCCAACAGAAAGACACCAGGAATTACGGCAAATCCTACAAAACACTCGGATTCATTGTAAATACATTTGGAAATGCGGAAAACACCAGTAGCAGCTGATGAGGGAAAGCTTGGCGGTGCTAATGAAGTAAGAGTTTTCCCTTCCCGGTCCAGCATAAGAATTCAAACCAACGGTTAGAAACGCCCACAACTCCACCGTAATAATAAACCCATAACAGCACGACTGTTTAACTCTGAAATGGGTCTGTTCATGATATAAAAAAAAACAAAAAACAATTGAATCAACAAACCATTAGATACTACAAGAAATGTAGCTAGTGAGGTTAGCTTAGCTGCACACAGTGTTCAGCTCTCATTTGTGCTGTCTCCTCCACATCACTGTCCTGTTTCCTGTACCTGTGTGTGTGTGTGTGTGTGTGTGTGTGTGTGTGTGTGTGTGTGTGTGTGTGTTTATTTAATGAAGGAGCAAGTAAAAGAAAATAGAGATAGTGTGGACCAGAGGATGGAAACACTGAGGGTGAAAAGCAGAATGTGGGGTTGGCTTGGTGCCGTGTCTGTCTGGAGGTGTTTCAGGGGAACCTGTGTCAGTTTAATGCAGGCAGCGTTGATTGTGTCCGGTACTCTGATTGGTCAGATATGCAGACCTCACCTGTGACAGGTGCCACAGACACCTGACTGCCAGGTAACTCCTCACACACATCAATGGATTCGTACACAGGTCCAAATGTAAGGTCTTGT
>NC_091752.1:71627599-71657599 GCF_043380555.1 Nothobranchius furzeri
GGGGGGGGGGATCCTTGAAGTCTACGCTCTTACTCCAGATGACAGAGGCCCGGCCTCAGACTGAGGGTTATGGGATGAGTTCTGTTGACTGGGCTGATTGTGAGAAGTTATCCCGTCGACCCAAAGAGAGCAAACGTGCTTTTTCTGTCCACGTCCTCGGGTCCTGTCTGCTTATCCATCACAGCTGTCATGTCTGATCATCTCACACACACACACACACACACACACACACACACACACACACACACACACACACACACACACACACACACACAGATCATAATGTTGAATCTGCTGAACTCACCCTGAGCAAACATGTTTCTGCTGCAGCTTTTCTCCGCTGCATCACGCAGCTCTTAACGGGAACGTGGAGCTCCTCTCGCTGCTGCTGGAGTCCCAGGCTGCTGTTGACATCAGAGACCAGAAAGGTGATGACACACACACACACACACACACACACACACGCACACACACACGGCTCAGTGTGTCACTCAGGTGTGTGTGCTTCAGGTATGCGGCCGCTGCACTACGCAGCCTGGCAGGGGAAGGCGGAGCCTATGAAGATGCTGCTGAAGTCAGGTTCATCAGTCAACGGCCAATCAGACGAGGGACAGATTCCGCTGCACCTGTCGGCGCAGCACGGCCATTATGATGTGGTGAGAGACTCGTTTGGTTCTGATTCTGCACCAAAAGACTAAAATTCAGCTAAAAACATGGTATGAAACCCAGCTGATTCATAAGCGTTTCTATGGCAACGAGGACAAAAACACCAGAGAAGGTTGAGAAGAATCTCTAGATGTGTAAATACGTAAAGTTGGGTGAAAACCTGAAGCTGTTAGAGAACAGGTGACACGTCACCAAAGAACAAAAGCTGCAGATTTAGACTTTTATTGTGAAGGAGTCTATCTGTGGTTGTGAAGTTAAAACACCCACGACCTCTTCTGATTTGTTCTGGACATAAATGGCCTGCAATTGTATAGCACCTTCTAGGGTCCTAGAACCCCCCAAAGTGCTTTACAACACAATCGGTCGTCCACTCTCTGGTGACGATGAGCTACAATGTAGCCACAGCTGCCCCGAGACACACTGGTGGAGGTGAGGCTGCTGTGCAGGCGCCACAGGTCCCTCCCACCGTAGACATGAATACGTAGACGCCCCATTGGGCGCTGGAGAGTGTAACAGTGTCGCCGCCATATTGGATGGGTCTCCACATGCTCCCAAGTCAATGCAGAGCGAGCAACAGTGCCCGTTTTTGTGCAGCCTACGGTTACAACAACCACATGTTGCTATTGAAACCAGATCACGTGGGATTATTAGTGACTTTCTAGCCTACCTGATGGGCTTTTATTTTGAAATAGATTAGATGTATTTTGTTGAATTATATTTCTATTTTAAGTATCATGCCATACCTTGTGTCTGATTTGGTGGAAAAGCCTGATAAATGTTGTTTTTAGTTGGGTGACCACCCTCCTCAGTAGAAATGAATGCACTGTGAGCGAATGGAGACCCATCTAAGATGGCTGCCGGCCACTACAGGGCCTCTACGTGTATTTGTCTGTGCCTCCCACCACCACCAGCAGGTGGGGGGGGGGGGGGGGGGTTCAGTGTCTTGCCCAAGGACACAACAGCAGCATTCACTGCTGGGAGGCGGGTTCGATCCTACAACCCTCTGATTACTGGACCCCCGCTCCACCTCCAGAGCTGCTGCTGACTCTTCCTCTCCACCCACAGCCTTCACCGCCCACTGGATGTAACAGATTAGTCAGAAACAATGAAAGTAGGACTCTGTATTGGCTCCAAACAGCGGAGCAGCAGGCCAACGCCACTCTGTTCTGGTTTGTGTTCCAGTCGGAGATGCTGCTGCAGCACCAGTCCAACCCGTGCATCGTGGACAACGCTGGGAAGACTCCTCTGGACCTGGCCTGTGAGTTCGGCAGAGTTGGGGTGAGAGTTTCGGTTTGTTCTTGTCAGTAAAACGTTTTTGCCTTTGTCCGTAAACTCCAGGGTGGATTTAACCCAACTCATTAAAGATGGCCATTGATGTAGTTGAACTAAAAGCCCCTGACTTGGCTGGTTCTGTGTTCGGATTGGTTCTTGGTGGTACGCTGGTGGTTGGTACCTTCTAGAGCCCAAAGAGCTGGTCCTTCTGTTTAAATGAGTGGAAACGTGAGCGGTTGTGCCCGTTTTAGTATATTTATAATATCAACATGTTTCTTATCAACGTGCTTCCTGAACCTGCGAGGCTTTCAGGTGAACCGCGGAAGTGACATCATTACAGAAAACCTGTTTTCTTATAAAAACGACGTATCGGATCAGGACTCGTTGGACTCGGAGCTGAGGAGTGAACGCTGGGAGATTCGCTTCACCTTTGCCTTCATTAACAACTCGGCGCTTCAGGACCCACGGGTCCTGCTACGTAGTGGATGCAGTCAGTCATGAAACTAGCTCATCGTGAAGCAACATTCCCCGGAGAGAAATATTTACCGGTAAGATGTGACGGCCCTGACTTGTCAGACCCTTTATTTGTGACCATGTCGGGGCCGGCTCACTCTCACAGGAGCTCACATCTTAGGTAAAACCCTCGTATGAAACACCAAGACACTGCTGTCGTGGGTAAAACACACCAAGGTGGTGGGCGTGTTGCTCTGTGTGTGTGCAGGTGGTCCAGCTGCTGCTTTCCAGCAACATGTGCGCCGCACTGCTGGAGCCTAAAAAAGGAGACACCAGCGATCCAAACGGGACGTCTCCGCTCCACCTGGCTGCCAAGAATGGACACATAGACATCATCAGGTACGTAGACGAGAGACGCCGGAGCTACTGGGACACGCCGACACCTGAAAAGACGAGTTCTGAGTGTGGGAGCGAGTGGAAGTCCGTGTGAGCGGGGTTGAACCATGGAAGGTGCTGCTCATTTGTGTTTTCTAGCCCAGAGACCTTGATCCCGTGTTTACATAAAGTCACAGAGGACTCAGGTGTGTTTCTGAAGCAGCATCAGGACGCAGAGCTTTAGCCTGTCCACATGCAGCAGAGACATCAGACGGGTGGGGAATAAGAAAAGCTCCCCGCTTCATTTAAAGCAGCACCGTCTGTGTGTCAGGTTTACAAACTCATCCGTTTGGCACGCATCAGATTTAATACCCTAAATAAGCCCGAAACCTGATATTTAGATGATTTGTATTCATTGTAGGGCGACGAAAGCCATCCTTGTCTCTTAATTTAAACTCTCATAGTCACCATGAAATAGCTGCTGCAGGCTCGATACAACGTGAACTCACACACCTCCTGTAAAGAGCTGCAGATTCATTTTTTCTGTGTTCAGAGCTCACTTGGTGCTTTTATTTTGAAGAACTGCATGCCTTATGCTTCATCCAGTGATGATCACATGACGGGGTTGGACCTCTGACACTGGCCCAGCATGAGTCTCATAGAAAATGAGCTCATCTATGAAATAAAAGCTGAAAACGTCTTTAAAACGTGCACTTCTATGTGAGAAATATCAAAATAAGGTCAAAAAAGACTTTTATTGTGAAAGACTGGAGTTTAAAACACCTGCAGCTCCCATTATTTTCACCTGGGACCTCTGGACCTTCTCACCCCCTCTGTCTCTTTCCCACCCGTCTGTCTGTCAGGCTGCTGATCCAGGCTGGCATTGACATCAACAGGCAGACCAAAGCGGGCACTGCCCTGCACGAAGCTGCCCTCTGTGGGAAGACCGACGTGGTGCGACTCCTGCTGGAGGTGAGTGGAACTGACGTGATGTTCTGGTCACCACCTCAGCAGAAATATCCTAAAGGAAACTGGATAAGGAGTGCATTACACATTTAACTACATCATCATGATTCACTGTTGTGGTTCTCTCTGACATCGTAAGCAGATTCACGTCGGCTGTCTGGTCCTGAGCAGATTTTAGGATTTTTTCTAACCTTTAAATGTTGAAAGGGTGTAGCTGAGCTTCTTCCTGGTCATAACTCCTGGACAACGAGCTCAGACGGCTGATGTTTACCCCAACCCCATTTTCTTATTGTTTATTTATTGGGACGGTGGCACAGGAGCTAAGTACTCGCCCCGTAATCGGAAGGTTACAGGTTTGAGCCCCGCTCAGTTTGTCACTGCTGTTGTGTCCTTGGGCAAGGCACTTAACCCGCCTTGCCTGCTGGTGGTCGGAGGTACCGGTGGTGCCTAAGTACGGCAGAGTCGCCTCTGTCGGTGCGCCCCAGGGCAGCTGTGGCTACACCGTAGCTCATCACCACCAGGGGTGAATGACTGATTGGGTCTAA
Organism: Nothobranchius furzeri; assembly: GCF_043380555.1. Classification (NCBI taxonomy): domain Eukaryota; kingdom Metazoa; phylum Chordata; class Actinopteri; order Cyprinodontiformes; family Nothobranchiidae; genus Nothobranchius; species Nothobranchius furzeri. Next base: position 71,631,877 of record NC_091752.1, read on the forward strand.
CGTCTCAGGCTTGTTGGGAGGACGGTTATACTGAACCAGGTTCATCCTCAGCCAGCTGTGGGGTTGTCCGTTTTTATCATTTTTAAAAGCAGAAGAGCGACGCAGTCACTGTTTACACTCAGTGAGCCAGCGGGGTTGCAGAGTCAGCGCCGAGCTAACGCTGCAGCGCCGGCATTCGTAATTAAACAGGAGCGACTCAGAAGTTATTTCTTGTCCCCCTAAGAAGCCACGGCATCTCTTTGTTTTACTCAGGTAAAGAAGGCTAGAGGCTAACGTTGAGCTAACAATGCTAACGGTGAATTAGAAGCAAACAGTCTACTTTTCCAATTACCACCATCTGGATGCTACAGTGAGATGTGAGCATGACTCGTCTTCGCTCCTCCTCTAGAACCCCCTGGTGCTGACCTTTTACCTGGCAACGCGTTACCCGTGTGTACTGATACCTGGTCTGTAGTACCCACATCTGGCCACAGGATGTCGCTCTTACCTCATTCGTACATGATGCACCTTTAACCGAACTTTTAAATCAACTTAATGTATTTTAATCGACTGAAGAATTAACTCTGCAAACCGCGCATTTAGTCCAAATCAGCTGTTTGCTGCCGGGGTAACCGTTTACCGGACAGTCTGATAACAGTTAATAGTTTCTCTAAAGTCGTAATAACCTTTGATTGTCTTCTTACCTACTGTTGTTCCTTCGGTTCCTCTTTTTACCTGTTTTTGTGTTTTTTATCAACAAAGTAAAGTCCTAAAGGGTTCGTTAAAACACCAACACAACCTGATGTAACGTAGTACACAGGAGAGACTGAGCAGTAGATGGGTGCGACCCTGGTGAGAACCCCGTCATCCTCATGTGATGAAAGCAGTGTGAGACTGCAGGATGGAGGATGCAGATGACCTTCTTGTGATGGTGACAATTAAAGGCCACGAGGTTGGAGGAAACAAGGAGGTCATTTGTTTTAATGGTCGTGTCCTCCAGCAGGAGAAACCCAGCTGCGATAAACAGCGACTCTTTGCCCTGAAGCACACTTCAACTGAACTCGCCGTTGTTCGTTTAGCCCAGATTTGATGCAGCAGATCCAAACGTGATGCTGCTCCTCAGCTCGATGAAAAACACGGTCCGGTTGTAAACTAGCAGAGGAGCTAGAGCGGCCTGAGGTGTAACGCTCGAGGGTGCACCACTCAGGTGTCTCTAGGAGGAGTGGGATGACAGCTCCTTACGGGCCGATGCCAGCAGAAAGTCGTGGTTGTTTTTGATGCTAAAGTTCTTACAGTTACTTACAGTTACTTAGTTACTTACTGTTACTTTCTGTTACTTACAGTTACTTACTGTTACTTGCTGTTACTTACCATTCTGTCTTACAGAGCGGCATCAACGCCACAGTGAGAAACACCTACAGCCAGACAGCACTCGACATCGTCTACCAGTTTACCGCAACACAAGCTAGCCGAGAAATCAAACAGCTGCTGAGAGGTACGATGGATGGATGGACTGATGCCGTAGACGGGGTGGGAAAAGACAGGAACAGGAACAGAGGTTTCCACTGACTGACTCTTCACATTAACAAGATGACTCGTGATGTAACTTTAGTACTAACAGCCATTTAGACCGGTCAATGAAGGTGCTCATGGATGTCCAGATGTTATGCTAAGCTAACCAACCCACTGTGGAGTTATTCTGTTAACCCACTGTTAGCTAACAGGACTTTGCTACTGTGCTTTGGTGTTATGCTAAGCTAACAAACAAACCTCTGGTCACTCTTTTACTGTTGTGCTAGTTACCCACTTCTGTTGTGCTAGTTACCCACTTCTGTTGTGCTAGTTACCCACTTCTGTTGCGCTAGTTACCCACTTCTGTTGCGCTAGTTACCCTCTTCTGTTGTGCTAGTTACCCACTTCTGTTGCGCTAGTTACCCTCTTCTGTTGTGCTAGTTACCCACTTCTGTTGTGCTAGTTACCCACTTCTGTTGCTGTAGTTACCCACTTCTGTTTTGCTAGTTACCCACTTCTGTTGTGCTAGTTACCCACTTCTGTTGCTGTAGTTACCCACTTCTGTTGTGCTAGTCACCCACTTCTGTTGTGCTAGTTACCCACTTCTGTTGTGCTAGTTACCCACTTCTGTTGTGCTAGTTACCCACTTCTGTTGTGCTAGTTACCCACTTCCGTTGTGCTAGTTACCCACTTCTGTTGTGCTAGTCACCCACTTCTGTTGCGCTATAGTTACCCACTTCCGTTGTGCTAGTTACCCACTTCTGTTGTGCTAGTTACCCACTTCTGTTGCGCTAGTTACCCACTTCTGTTGAGCTAGTTACCCACTTCTGTTGCTCTAGTTACCCACTTCTGTTGTGCTAGTTACCCACTTCTGTTGCGCTAGTTACCCACTTCTGTTGCGTTAGTTACCCACTTCTGTCGCGCTAGTTACCCACTTCTGTTGCGCTAGTTACCCACTTCTGTTGCTCTAGTTACCCACTTCTGTTGCGTTAGTTACCCACTTCTGTCGCGCTAGTTACCCACTTCTGTTGCGCTAGTTACCCACTTCTGTCGTGCTAGTTACCCACTTCTGTTGCGCTAGTTACCCACTTCTGTTGCGTTAGTTACCCACTTCTGTCGCGCTAGTTACCCACTTCTGTTGCGCTAGTTACCCACTTCTGTTGCTCTAGTTACCCACTTCTGTTGTGCTAGTTACCCACTTCTGTTGCGCTAGTTACCCACTTCTGTCGCGCTAGTTACCCACTTCTGTCGCGCTAGTTACCCACTTCTGTCGCGCTAGTTACCCACTTCTGTTGCGCTAGTTACCCACTTCTGTTGCGCTAGTTACCCACTTCTGTTGCGCTAGTTACCCACTTCTGTTGCGTTAGTTACCCACTTCTGTTGTGTTAGTTACCCACTTCTGTTGCGCTAGTTACCCACTTCTGTTGCGCTAGTTACCCACTTCTGTTGCGCTAGTTACCCACTTCTGTTGCGCTAGTTACAGGGTTCCCACGCGTCCTGGAAAACCTGGAAAACCTGGAAAATGATAGTCCAATTTTCCAGTCATAGAAAACACATGGAAAATGGGGGGAATTGCAAAATGTCCTGGAAATTTTTGAGTTGTCCTGGAAAATAATTTTCCATCCTTGTGGATAAACAAATGGATTAAACATTTTGGGCAATATTGGGCTGTAGCGCTTCTCCTTTAATTTCTGCATCTAGCTGGCACAGCGCCCCACATGACGCTTCCAACCAATCAGATTGCATAATCCCCTTCAGTTCCAGTTCCACTTCTGTTTTTCCAACTGTCTTTTTGGCTAGATTTACAGATTTTTCACCCCTAGATTTATTTCTCTAAAGAAGGGCCAAAAGTAGCGACTCGGTTCGCGAGTATTGCGTTATCGCAGTTTATAGAGCGAGAGGTTTTTCTCCTTCTCTCTGTTGAGTGACAAAGGAGCAGCGGAGAGCTTTTGTCTTTTTCACTCATGCAATGAGACGAGTGAACTTGAGGAGAGCTTCGGGATAGCAATGGATAGCAGGTAGTCTACCGGACCCGCGCTCCGCTCAGTAATTCATACTTGTTCTATCGTCCAACAGCAGAAACAAAAATATGTGAATGATAAAAATGTCATGAATTTGATTCTATCAAAATACTAAGTATGTGCTCAGAGGACAGAGCCTCAGCTGTTCATACTGTTTTTAGCTAGCTACACAGACCGCAGCCAGGTGGCAGTGAGAACTGGACTGGCATGGTCATTGAACAAAGTTGTTAACGTAATTAAATTGAATTCAACACGGCTAAATTAATAACTAGAATGATTTTAAGTGGTAACTATATATTTATCATAGTAATGTTACGTACAGTCCAGACTAAAATGGTAGCGAACAACTACAAGTACTTATCTCTGAGGTAGAAAAAAATATTTTTCAGGTCCAGTATGTGTGTGGTGTTAGCGGGAGATATTAGCCTAGTCATCTATCCTGAATCTTGTTTCTGGATGACTGGACTAACCTAAAATGACCAATACTGGAACAACAAAATGCAGTTTAACATCCAACTATGTGGAATAAGCAGTAAAGTGTAATGTGGTGTGTACAGTAAGTATAATACATAGAATATGAAAGATATGAAAGAGCTAAGGTTTGAAAAGTAGGCCTAATTTATTGAATAAACAGTCAATATAAACAGTAGCAATCTTTCAAAATATGTCTTTGTGTCCTTTATAGGCAGGAGTGAGTGATGTCAGGAAGACGGTGCAAATTCAAAACTTTTCAAAACTGGCTTTTTGCTAGCCCCAAGACTCTCTGCCTGTGTGTTGGGGTTTACCCCAGTGGACGAGAGGGTAGCTTCCCTGTGCCTTCGGGTCGGGGAACGGGTCCTGACTGTAGTTTGCGCTTATGGGCTAAATACCAGTTCAGAGTACCCACCCTTTTTGAAATCCCTGGGACGAGTGCTAGATAGTGCTCCATCAGGGGACTCCATTGTCCTGCTGGGGGACTTCAATGCTCACCTGGGCAATGACAGCATGACCTGGAGGGGTGTGATTGGGAGGGACGGCCCGCCTGATCTGAACTCAAGCGGTGTTTTGTTATTGGACTTCTGTGCAAGCCGCAGTTTGGCCATAACGAACACCATGTTCGAACATAAGGATGCCCATCGGTACACTTGGTACCAGGGCAGCCTAGGTCGCAAGTCGATGATAGACTTTGTAGTCTTATCATCTGACCTGCGACCGTATGTTTTGGACACCCGAGTGAAGAGAGGGGCGGAGCTGTCAACTGATCACCACCTGGTGGTGAGTTGGATCAGATGGCAGGGGAAGATGCTGCGTAGACCTAGCAGACCCAAACGCATAGTGAGGGTCTGCTGGGAACGCCTGGCAGAAGACCCTGTCAAGACGGTCTTCAACTCCCACCTCCGGCAGAGCTTTGACCGTGTCCCGAGAGCAGTGGGGGACATTGACTCCGAGCAGGCCTTCTTCCACTCTGCGATTGTTGAGGCGGCTGTTGCTAGCTGTGGTCGCAAGGTGGCCGGTGCCAGTTGTGGTGGTAACCCCCGTACCCGCTGGTGGACACCAGAGGTTCGGGGAGCCGTCAGGCTGAAGAAGGAGGCCTACAAGGCGTGGCTGGTCTGTGGGTCTCTGGAGGCAGCAGACAGGTACCGGATATCCAAGCGGGGTGCAGCAGTGGCAGTTGCCAAGGCAAAATCTCGGGCGTGGGAGGAGTTTGGTCAGGCCATGGAGAAAGACTATCGATCGGCTCCAAAGAGGTTCTGGCAAACTGTCCGACGCCTCAGGAGAGGAAGTCAGCAACTCGCTCACACTGTTTACAGTGGGGATGGGGAGCTGCTGACGTCAACTGGGGCTATAGTCGGACGGTGGAAGGAATACTTTGAGGAGCTCCTCAATCCCACCTACGCGCATTCCGAGGAGGAACCAGAGCCAGGAGACATGGGGATGGACTGTCCAATCTTGGGGGCAGAAGTTGCTGAGGTAGTCAAACAACTACACAGCGGCAGAGCCCCAGGGGTGGATGAGATTCATCCTGGGTATCTCAAGGCTATGGATGTTGTAGGGCTGTCATGGTTGACATGTCTCTGCAACATTGCGTGGTCATCGGGGGCAGTTCCTGTGGAGTGGCAGACCGGGGTGGTGGCCCCCATATTTTAGAAGGGTGACCAGAGGGTGTGTTCCAACTATAGGGGGATCACACTCCTCAGCCTCCCTGGAAAAGTACTGGAGAGGAGGGTCCGATCGATAGTCGAATCTCAGATTGAGGAGGAGCAATGTGGTTTTCGTCCTGGCCGTGGATCTGTGGACCAGCTCTATACCCTTGCAAGGGTGATGGAGGGGCATGGGAGTTTGCCCAACCAATCCACACGTGTTTTGTGGATTTGGAGAATGTTTATGACCGTGTCCCCAGGGGCACCCTGTGGGGGATGCTCCAGGAGTATGAGGTGGGTGGCTTTCTGTTAAGGACCATTCAGTCCCTTTACCAGAGGAGCGTGAGTTTGGTCCGCATAGCCGGTAGTAAGTTGGACCTGTTCCCAGTGAGGGTTGGACTCCGCCAGGGCTGCCCTTTGTCACCGGTTCTGTTCATTACCTTTATGGACAGAATTTCTAGGCGCAGCCGTGGTGTGGAGTGTGTCGAGTTTGATGGCAGGAGAATCTTGTCTTTGCTTTTTGTGGATGATGTGGTCCTCCTAGCTTCATCCAGCTCTGACCTTCAGCTCTTGCTGGGTAGGTTCGCGGCCGAGTGTGAAGCGGCTGGGATGAGGATCAGCACCTCCAAATCTGAGACCATGGTTCTCGACCGGCAAAGGGTGGCTTGCAAACTCCGGGTCGGGAGAGAGGTCCTACCTCAAGTGGAGGAGTTTAAGTATTTCAGGGTTTTGTTCACGAGTGAGGGTAGGAGGGATCGGGAGATCGACAGGCGGGTTGGTTCGGCGTCTGCAGTGATGCGGACGCTGAGCCGATCTGTCATGGTGAAGAGGGAGCTGAGCCAGAAAGCCAGGCTCTCGATTTACCGGTCAATCTACGTCCCAATCCTCACCTATGGTCATTGGCTTTGGGTAATGACCGAAAGAACGAGATCGCGGATACAAGCGACCGAAATGAGTTTCCTCCATAGGGTGGCCGGGCTCAGCCTTAGAGATAGAGTGAGGAGCTCGGACATTCGGGAGGGACTCTGAGTAGAACCGCTGCTCCTCCAGATCGAAAGGAGTCAGTTGAGGTGGTTTGGGCATCTGGTCAGGATGCCCCCTGGACGCCTCCCTGGGGAGGTGTTTCGGGCATGTCCTGCCGGCAGGAGGCCCCCGGGTCGACCCAGGACACGTTGGAGAGGTTGCATCTCCAATCTGGTCCGGGAACGCCTTGGGGTCCTGGTGGAGGTGGCTGGGGAGAGGACGGTCTGGAGCTCCCTAGTTGGGATGCTGCCCCCGCGACCCAGACCCGGATAAGCGGAGGAAGACAACGACGATTTCATTCAGCACAGTGGATTAACCTGGTTCAGTTGCTGAGCAGAACAAAAACAGGACATGGAGATGACTTGATGATGCCACAATGTCACACCTCTGGTATGAACTAAAGTAGAGAATAACTTCTGTTTTAGTTGTGTTGCATTGTAAGTAGAGGAAAGCAGGTGGGCTTGTGAAAGACAAAAATCTTTCCACAACTATATTGTCAAAATAACGGTGTGGGTAGGTACAATATCATATCCGTTTCTAAATATATCGGGATATCGGCAAACCGCAGTTATGATAACTTGACTTGTACACTGAAAAATTCTTGAAAATGTCCTGGAAAAGTCCTGGAAAATTATTTCAAGAAAAGAGTGGGAACCCTGAGTTACCTACTTCTGTTGTGCTAGTTACCCACTTCTGTTGCGCTAGTTACCCACTTCTGTTGCGCTAGTTACCCACTTCTGTTGTGCTAGTTACCCACTTCTGTTGTGCTAGTTACCCACTTCTGTTGCGCTAGTTACCCACTTCTGTTGCGCTAGTTACCCACTTCTGTTGCGCTGAACTAAACCTCTTCTTTCCGTCTTTGCACAACAAGAAGGTTGCAGGTTCAACACCTTAGAGCCGTATCACGTTCTCTCTGTGCATTTGTGGCTTCATAAACAAGCATGCGAAATCTATGTGTGTGTGTGTGTGTGTGTGTGTGTGTGTGTGTATGTGTGTGTGTGTGCGTATGTGTGTGTGTGCATGTGTGTGTGGCCCCAGCTTTGACTGCCTACCTGTCCAGGTGTACCTTGCTCCTACTGGAGATGCTCATGGCGCTGCTGGATGAACACAGCCTTGGTTTTTAAGTTGTCTTGCTGCGGTTTCAGGTTTTAATGAGATTCTGCTTCATCACAAGTTTTAGCAGAAACATAATAATAATAAAAATTACTATTTCCTCCAGATGCATCAGCGGCTCTACAGGTTCGGGCTCTGAAGGATTACTGCAACAACTACGACCTTACCAGCCTCAACATAAAGGCAGGAGACGTAATCACGGTAGTCTCCACACACACACACACACACACACACACACGCACACACACGCACACACACACACACACACACACATCGGTACTAGCCAGCAGAGTTAGCGAGCTGTGTTTGCAGACAGCTCCGTGACCTGAACCTTCCCAACGAGACCAGAACCAGACTCTAAACAGGACCTGTGAAACAACTCGTTACATGAGAGTTCACCGGTGAGGCTCGGCAGCCCGGTTCTGGCTTCACTTCCTGTTCAGCTGCTCTGAGTTTGGTATGAGCAGAGGGTGGAGACACGTTCAGAGGAGCAGCTTGATGCATCCAACCGTTTAGAACAGGCACCAGCATAATGACTGGATGAAGTTTTTCCAGGATTTTACATTTCAGACATGGTTACAAATCTTTATTTTAGTTTACTGGTTTTCATTGGTATGTGATACGGTGAACAATGCACCAGAAAACCATCCTAATGCACCTTTAATAATGTCCATCTCCTCTGAAACAATTCAAACAAAAAATAGAAATTTATTATTGCAATTTAATCCATCCATCCATTTTCTCCGGAGTCGGGTCGCGAGGGCAGTAGCCCGAGTCGAGAGGCCCAGACTTCCCTCTCCCCAGCCACTTGGGCCAGCTCCTCCGGGGGAATCTTAAAGTGTTCCCAGGCCAGGTGAGAGACATAGTCCCTCCATCGTGTCCTGGGTCTACCTTTAGGTCTCATAATATCTGAACGTGCCCGGAAAACCTCACCAGGGAGGCGTCCAGGAGGCATCCTGACCAGATGCCCGAGCCACCTCAACTGGCTCCTCTCGATGTGGAGGAGCAGCGGGTCTACTCTGAGCCCCTCCCGGATGACAGAGCTTCTCACCCTATCTCTAAGGGAGAGCCCAGCCACCCTGTGGAGAAAACTCATTTTGGCCGCTTGTATCCGTGATCTCGTTCTTTCGGTCACTACCCAAAGCTCATGACCATAGGTGAGGGTAGGAACATAGATCGACCGGTAAATCGAGAGCTTCGCCTTCTGACTCAGCTCTCTCTTCACCACGACAGACCGGTACAACGCCCGCATCACTGCAGATGCAGCACCAATCCGCCTATCGATCTCACGCTCCAGTTTTCCCTCACTCGTGAACAAGACCCCGAGATACTTAAACTCCTCTACTTGGGGCAGGACCTCATCCCTGACCCGGAGAAGGCATTCTACCCTTTTCCGACTTAAGTTCTGACTATTTATTTATTATCTGAGACCAAATCCATCTCTCCTTCTCCGTCAGCCATTGTGTGTATGTAATACAAAGATATTTAGCGTTAGCGTTAGATCACTCAGGATGTTCATTGCTAACAAATGTTGGTAGTGATGGGTTTGCTCCGACATCCAATCAGAGGACAGAAAAACACTGACATCACTGTGAGTTAGCTGGCCCAGGGAGGCGAATCTGAAAGCCTTCTACAAACGTGCCCTGGGCAGATTAGACTCTCCCTGGCAACAACAGATGCTGATATCTGATTGGACAGCATAATAAATTCCACTGACAAGAGAAACGTTCCCAAAAACTGTTGGAAGTTTAGGCTGGTGACTCTGATCATGTCCCGGCCAGCTGGCCAAACTAAACACAGACGAGTCAGACAAATCTGTCCAGAAACGTTCTCCTTCATCTAATACGTGCAATCACATTAGCATACAGAATAATAATAAGTAATAACAGCAGCATCCCAGATGCTTTAACAGTAAAGGTACACGGGGCTCATGGTGGTGGGTTTCTCTATACTTCATGTTGTCATTATGGGATATTGTGGGGAAAAAGGAATTTAATCCAATTTGGAAATAAGTCTGTAACATAACAAAGTGTGGAGAAGGTGAGGCAGCGTGAGTACTGGCCAGATGTTCGGTGTATGTTGTTCTTGTTGGCATCGTTTTGGGCAGAGCTGTGGTGAAGCCGGGCGAACCCTGACCCTGATTCCAGGGATCCTCTTTGCTGCTTTCATCTCTTAAAAGACAAACATGTTCAGCTCAGAAATGATAAATGACTAAAAACTCAGGTGAATTCATCTGTTGTCATTTTCTTCGTCTGCCAGGTTCTGGAGCAGCACCCTGATGGACGCTGGAAAGGCTGTATCCATGACAACCGCACAGGAAACGATCGAGTGGGCTACTTCCCATCCACTCTGGTTGAGGTCATCAGCAAGCGCACTGGTGTGTTTTACCCCACCGTGTGAGTGTGTGTGTGTGTGTGTGAGTGTGTGTTTAAAAACATCAGCTGATCACGTGTCATTTGGGCCGAGAGCAGGAAGAACGCGGAGGTTCTGGCTGCTGGCTGTGTGTGCATGAGGTTCTGGACAGATGCACGTTCACCACATGATACCAGCTGTTTATATTTATGTGTATTGTGTGCACCATGCCTGTCTGTGGTGAGGTTTAATTAGAAGCTACTTGGAGACCATTCTGAACCTGTGGGCTGTTGCAGGTCAGTAGAAGCATCGTGGTGAGCATCACCCAGCCTGCTACTGAGAGGTGCTGAGACTTTATGAAAAACACAAGATTAGTCTAGATTACTCAAACATAAATTCGCGACTGATTACAGTAAATCCAACAGTCTGTCCCGTGTCCACGAATCACTAAAATCTGAGCTTTAGACACCAAAAGCCGGTCTGGGTGTGAAACAGAGGGAAAACAACCTCAGCTTCTACAACTACCTGTACATGGGCTGGTGTAGGTCAGGGTTAGGGTTGGTGATGGAGTTAAGCTGATGTGGCCAAATCTAGAGAATAACGTAGTGTGATCCATCACATTGTATCTGTGACAGAGTTTCAAATGAAAGTGCTAAATCTGAGACCATGGTCTTGAGTCGGAAAAGGGTAGAAGGCCTTCTCCGGGTCAGGGATGAGGGCCTGCCCCAAGTGGAGGAGTTTAAGTATCTCGGGGTCTTGTTCACGAGTGAGGGAAAACTGGAGCGTGAGATCGATAGGTGGATTGGTGCTGCATCTGCAGTGATGCGGGCGTTGTACCGGTCTGTCGTGGTGAAGAGAGAGCTGAGTCAGAAGGCGAAGCTCTCGATTTACCGGTGGATCTACGTTCCTACCCTCACCTATGGTCATGAGCTTTGGGTAGTGACCGAAAGAACGAGATCACGGATACAAGCGGCCGAAATGAGTTTTCTCCTCAGTGTGGCTGGGCTCTCCCTTAGAGATAGGGTGAGAAGCTCGGTCATCCGGGAGGGGCTCGGAGTAGACCCGCTGCTCCTCCACATCGAGAGGAGCCAGTTGAGGTGGCTCGGGCATCTGATCAGGATGCCTCCCTGGTGAGGTTTTCTGGGCATGTCCAACCGGGAGGAGACCTAAAGGTAGACTCAGGACACGGTGGAGGGACGATGTCTCTCACCTGGCCAGGGAACGCCTTGGGAGTCCCCCTTAGGAGCTGGTCCAAGTGGCTGGAGAGAGGGAAGTCTGGGCCTCTCGCCTTAGGCTACTGCCCCCGCGACCCGACTCCGGATAAGCGGATGAAAATGGATGGATGGATGGATGGGTGGATGGATGGATGGATGGATGGATGGATGGATGGATGGATGGATGGATGGATGGATGAAAATGGATGGATGGATGGATGGATGGATGGATGGATGGATGGTTTTTGTGGTGCGAGAAAGTCACCAACTATTGACGACCTGTCTGAAGGAGATACCTAACAGGCTTTTCTCAGTGGGACCAAGTAAACATTATTTTATAAACACAAATCTGACAGAAACTGGTCATTTAAAGCAGTGTGAGCAACGGTAGCCCATGCTAACATTAATTCTGTCATTGATGACGATGGAAAGCATGAACTGCCACAACATCTCTAGGATTGCACTGATGTTACGACACTTTTCACTTGTTAGATCACACTTCTCACTTCAGCCAATCGTAGCTGCTAACTCAGCTCAGCTTCTGTAAAACGGCCATCTTTAGTCCGGTTCTGAAAGTGAATCAGTTGAAGAGTTTCAGTGAACTCCTCCCAGTGGATCACGTTAACAAACACAAGATCAGGCAAAAACATTAGCGCAGGGTTAGGTTTGGGACACGACGCAAGAACCAGTGTTGCCAACTTAGCGACTTTATCGCCATTTCTAATGACTTTTCAGACCCCTTAACGACTTTTTTTCAAAAAAGCGCCTAGCGACAAATCTGGCGACATTTCTGACCTCCCTCAGCTACTTTGACTACAACTTTGTAGCAGACTTTACCTGCAGATTAGCGAGGCATCTGACGCGACAGGACCGTCCTTCCGTCCAGATGATCAGAAAGAAAATGATCTGCGCATGTGCGTGCAGCATGATCACGCTACCCCCGTTGACCAATCAGACCTTTTGTGGGTTTTCACAAGTCCATTATTTGAGATAGCCAGCGGAGCTCCATAAAGGGCGACTGCTCCTTCCGCCATCCTGCCGCATTTCGGCAGCTGAGCTCGGCTGGCACCAGCGTTGCTCTCACACATGGCTTCTCGCACCACTTGTGGTGCATTCAAGGAACATTGGAACTCTATGATGAGTTCAAAAACATAGCACATTTAAAACTTTTATAAAAAACAGAATAACACTGTAAGACAAACACCTCAGGTCATTGGCAGTTTGCATGCAACGTTTCTGAATACTAAATACGACCTGCTTCTTTTTACACAAAAGTACTAAAAACAACAAAACCAAACAAAAACTAAATATATATATTATCTGTTAGGTTAATATATTTAGCACTGAATCACAACAGAATAATACATCTCAGGCAATTGAAAACTACAAGAGAAAATTCATTTTAATTCAATCATACATACATTCCAATCAATTTAATATTTTTTGTGTTTACAAGTTTCATTCTCTTCAGACAAAACATAAATATTCCTTCCATTTATTTGTGCCATCATTCCTTGATGTTTTAAAGGCTCCTGTTTTGTATTCTTTGGGGTTTTTATTTTAATAAAATATTAAAAATAAATTAGATATATTTTTTAAATAAAATCACACTGGTTTTATTTGATTTACTCTACAAGACCGGCGAGGTCATCACGCAAACCAGATGGCGTCGAATGCAAATTAGCATCTAGCAACTTTTGGGGGGAACTGCAGCTACTTTCAGTCAAAAACAGTTGACAACACTGGCTAGAACGTGAACTTCCTTGTTCTCTTCTAGCCCACCGCTACTGATAACACCAGCTGGAGAACTAGTTCTTGTTCCTGATGTTTCCCCTCCTGGTCCTTCTCCTGACCCCAGTTCCAACTAGAATAGTGCAGCATGACTGTTTCAGGACATGAAAACACAAACCGCTCATTCCTATACAAATTGTGACTTGCTAGCGGCTAGCTTCAATGAGCTTAGTATGCTAACAGACGCTAGTCATATTTATTAATTAGTTATTTTTACACAAACATGACAGACCTTCACAAAGTACAGTCTCACGGTGCTTTTACGCTTGTGTCGGGTTTTAGGGGTTTGTCGAGTCGATGTAAACACGACCGATTAAGTGTAGACCTCTGTGTGTGTGTGTGTGTGTGTGTGTGTGTGTGTGTGTGTGTGTGTGTAGAGCTGTTAGCTGGGACTCAATTACAGAATTAATCTAATTAAAATTTTGTAATTAATTATCTTGATTAATTATATTTTTGTCTTTTAAGGAAATTCATCCCAAAGCTTTTTTTAAATAACGAGGCACAGAAGCAAACCGTAGACATGGACATTAATTTTGTAAACTCAACTCTTTTAATAAAAAATAATCTTTTTTTTATTGTATTCCATTCAAAACAGATAAAAAGATAATAAGATTGTCTACAAAGACGTTTGAGCAACAGCTGCAGGCAGATGTGGGACGGTCCATCTTTTACTCCACAGGACTCATATGTATTAAGATTTGCATCTATTTACCAGACGGTTTTGTTGTGATCTCTAATGTTTATCTATTATACAGATTTTTATTTAGATCATTTAAAAAGAAAAATCTGAAAACACTTTAGAAGTTTAAACAATCCGTCTGCTCAGAAAAATATAATAAACACAAATAACACAAGTGTTTACAGAATTATCAGAAATATTTTATAGCGTTACTCTTCCCTTAAATCAGTAGTTTTTACCTTTAAAGGAGACATATCATCAGGGTTTCCCCCAGCCCTTTATAAGCCTGGCGGCCCGCCAGGCTAAGCGCCATGCCCCGCCCCCCTCCCCGACCCCACCGTGTCCGCTGACACGAACGGCGCAGCGAAACTAGAGCCCTCCATCAGCTGGTACTGGTGAGAAACAGCAGCAGGTTTTCCTCCTCGTTGCTCTACAGACCTCCTCTACCGCTCTGAGAGGGAAGAGCTGCAAACCCCGCCCCCTCCACAGAGCAGAGTTCACTCTCCACCCCAGTCAGACATTTTAGTAGTTTTATAGACAAATTGTTATTTAGCATCACAGAAACGTTGCATTAGCCTCTTTAACCCTAACCCTACTGAGGAGTGAGCGCCACCTCACCCCTGCCACGTGGACCTCAAGGGATAAACCATCAATCCTGCTCAGTGGTCAACTTTCCTCGCGGGGTCACACCCATTAGGACAGTGGGAGGGTTAAAACATGCGGGGAGAGTTGGCCCCCAGCCGTGTCTCAGGGCTGCCAGCGCTCTCCTGCTGCACACAAGTGAGGGACAGTTCAGAGACGCATGTGGACCAGATGAGTCGATATTCCGTATTTTTCTAAATGGACTACAAAGAAGACAACATGGTGGATTGGCTCTGTGTATAGCTGGAAGTCCAGCACCATATTTGGAAGTTGTCCTGATGGAATAGAGGTGGCATAAGACCAAAACGTTATTCTAGAACTCCTAATTATCACCTAAAGTGACGAGTTTAATTCCTTTTGCACACCTGGAGACTTAAAACGCACAACACCTTGTTGTATTTAAAGACTAGAAAATAGGATTTTTCATGATATGTCTCCTTTAGACTAGAAAAGAATAAAATGGTGTCCAGTTGTTGAAAATATTGGTGGCTTTGTGCCAAATAACCATAAAAATTGGGTCTAAAGTACAGGGCGTGGGTCTAGCGTCTTTGGGGGACGCCATGTTTCCTTCGGGTCCTGCACTTGTCGATGACGTCACACTAGATCAGGGGTGTCAAACTCAAATTCACACTGGGCCGAAATGAAAATCTGGGACGAAGTTGCGGGCCAAACGTAATCCATCCATTTTCTGAACCCACTTTGTCCATGCAGGGTCGCGCGGGGTGGAGGTGGGGGGGGGGGGGGGGGGGGGGGGGCTGGTGCCTATCTCCAGCGGTCAATGGGCAATCAGGCGGGGTACATCCTGGACAGAGAGCCAGTCCATCGCAGGGCAAACGTAATATTTTTTGAAAAAGTGACGGCAAATTTGCACATTTTCTTTATCAATATTTATGCAATTTTGAACCTTTAAATTTGGAAACAAACATATTTCTGCATTAACACTGAATGTGGAATAACCAAATGACACACGAGCAAGTCAGTTTTAAATAAAAGGCATCAGTGGTATTCATTACTTGTGGTATAATCAGCATTTTTAAAATATATTCAGGATTTATGTTTTCTTGTTTATTCATTTTTCTTATTTTTATTCTCCTTTTTTTCTCCTGTAATACGTGTCATCGCTGCTGTGACGTCTAGCTTTCCCCACTGAGGAACAATAAAGGGATTTTCTATTCTATTCATCTATCTGCAGCCTTTCCACTTCCTGTTTACTGTAGGTTAAATCTTTTCTCACGGGCCAACAACAAAATAAAAATATCATTTTATCTTAAATGAAAATGCAACATCTCACCTGTTAACTTTCATGTTTTGGAGCAGAAAAAGAGCATCAAACCAACATATTTAAAGCTCAGTTTGCTCCACTGGTTTACTGTGATGCTCACCTGTTCCAGCCAGATACCTGCATCATGGGGCTGATCTGAGCTGAGGAGGAGACTCCTGTTGTTTTGTTCATCTTCATCATAATAATGTCAACATTAGATGACAACAGGTGCTCACATAGGTTTGTGCTGATGAACATGTCTGAGCAACTTGACCACGTTGTTGTGTGTCGGGAGGAAAAATAACAACTACAGCAGCCACAGAGTCATGCCAGATGTGGCCCGCAGGCCTTGGGTCTGACACATGTGCTCTAGATGATTGGCGGGATGTACGACTTACAGAAGTTACGTTACCACGTTCAGAAACATTTAGGCAGAAAGAAACACAAATTTAATAAAATCTTTCCAAAACGTGAAAGAACAGAATCGAAAAAGAAATGCAATATAGTTTGGCCGAGCAGTATTGCCGTAGTATGATGACGTCATCGGCAGGCGCAAGCCCCCGAGAAGTACAGCGCCTGAAAACTACAATCAGCTTTGCATTTTCTCATGGAATTACCTGAAGGATCATCAAAGAGTCATGCCAAGGTTGCATGCTTTCTGCTGCACAGGTAACATTTACTGTAATGTTTTTTAACTAGCGACAGTCAGGAAGAAGTGGTGTAAAACTACCTGTAGTGCCCCCTAGTGGTAGAAAACAACACACTACCACGCTGGTTGAGGTTGTGACTGAACGTTTGAGGTAGTGAAAGATGCAACTGGAGCTTCTGTCCTGGTTTGTTAGGAAGACTTTAATAAAACACGCATCCCGTCGGGTGCTTCCACTGCTGCACAAACGTTACAATATTAACTGTTTTTCTTACCTCGTGTTTGCCACGCATCTTTAAAGCTCCCAGATGTGCAGATGAATGAAAAAGCGCCGCCAGCAGCAGAGTTAAGAAGTGACCTCTGAGATAACCGTGTCACGGACGTCGTGGTTTTCAGGTTTGTTTAGTTTACAAGTTAAGAGAAGAGGCTGTCTTCTCAAATGCTGCATCAGTCCAAGCAAGGCTTTCTTCAGCTTCGTCCGTTTAGTGACCATCTCAAGTGTGCATCAGTGTAATCAGGAGACCTGGCAGTTATGCAGGTTCTGCCTTGCAAGGTGTGATTAAATGCATGAATTTTTATTGATGCTTTATTTTCCTCTAATGAACTCTGACAAAGTGGCAGCGATAAGAAAACAGTTTACTCTACTGGCCACTCCTGAACATTCGCTACCACAAACTCCTTCTAGCCCAACCATCTCAGGCCCTACTGCTTCATTTTCCTCTTGTTCCCCTCTCACTGAGAACTGTGTGTCCAAGCTTCTCACGTGCGGCCGCCCTACTACATGCCCACTTGACCCCATTCCGACTAAGCTGCTCCAAGCTATTGCTCCTACAGTAGCCACAGCAGTCACACATGTGATCAACGCTTCACTGACATCCGGTACATTTCCCGCCTCTCTCAAGCATGCTCAGGTTAAACCGCTGCTAAAAAAACATCTCTTCCTCCAAATCATGTGGAGAACTACCGACCTATCTCTCTCCTCCATTTTCTGTCCAAAATCATTGAAAGGGTGGCTTTCAAGCAGATCACAGAATACCTCTCACAAAACTGTCTGCTTGACCCTTACCAATCTGGGTTCAAAAAGGGCCACTCCACTGAAACTGCTCTGTTAGCAGTGACTGAATCCTTAAAAGAAGCTAGAGCAACTGCCAAATCCTCAGCGCTTATCCTGCTCGACTTATCGGCTGCATGTGACACTGTCAACCATGGCTTCCTTTTGTCCACACTCTCTAGCATGGGCATCACAGAGAAAGCACACGCCTGGTTTGAATCTTACCTCACAGGACGATCATTCAGTGTATCTTGGCTTGGACAATCCTCTACCGTGCACCATCTTGCCACAGGAGTCCCCCAGGGCTCTGTACTAGGACCTCTTCTCTTTGCCATATACACCACCTCACTGGGTGAGATCATTCGATCACATGGCTTCTCCTACCACTGATATGCAGACGACACCCAGCTCTATCTGTCATTTCCATCGGACGACCACACTATCTCTGCTGTTGTTGTTATTGTTGTTGTTGTTAGCCTCAAGGGCAACATGCCAATTATCACTTGTAAGTCGCTTTGGACAAAAGCGTCTGCTAAATACATAAACATAAACATAATAATAACGCGTAAAATTTCCACCCTAATATAGATATAAAACTTAGTCCCGTTAGTTGTCTGGTGTGTAAAGTTTGGTCTCCACGTTTGTCCCATCCCCCCGGGGAGCGGCGAGCTGCAGACAACCGCGGTCAGCAACCATTTAGTGGCTCACTTCACACCCCGATCGAATCCCGTAATACCAAAGCGCGGGGGGGGGGGGGGGGGGGGGGGGCATTGGGTCCCATTTTTAAAATCTTAGTTTGACTCGACCGTGGATTTGAACCTGTGTGTGTGTGTGTGTGTGTGTGTGTGTGTGTGTTGACACAGTTACTAATTACAACATAGGGATTTGATTTGACAGCAGGACCTTCTGACCCAGTTGATGCTTTTTTAATGATTTCCAGAAAGCTAAGCTAGCCTAACTAGCCTTTGATTATGACACTAGATGAGACTGGTGTCCTTAATCTTCGCCTCACTGTTTAGTTTAGCTTCCTACATTCAGATCCATCCTGTCCACCAGTTTCATTCTGCAGCACAGAAAGGTGTTTTACCTGTGTGTCCATGTTGTTTATGTTTGCTTGTGTCGCTGCCGTCAGCTGTTCCTTCCTCGTAAATCTTACCTTTTATTTTTTATTCAGTTCAGATTATTTATATAGCACCAAATCATTTGGCAAGTTTGGACCCCCCCAGTCTGCACCAGGGGGTGGGGTGGGGGGGTCCTGCTCATGCCTAATTATTCACAGTAATGAAATTATTAGATGAACCGTTATATATTTCCTTTGCTTTGGAAATATGGTAAAAAATGTAATGGAGCAGTAATAGTGGTGAAAATCAAATCAACAGGCAGTATATTTCCATACCGGCATTCCTTTTCATTTGCTGCCTGTTAACTCCGATGCATGTTCAGCTGAGAAAGATGCCCAGGCCAGTCTGTTTCTGAAGCATAGAGAGAAGCTATTTAGTTCCTGAATGATGACTTTTACTAACAAAATCTAAGTAAGTGAACAAACTACAAAATAGTAAATATCCTTCAAAGAAGATTGGATCACACGTGTGATTTGTTTTTCCTTTCTGCAATAAAGATAAAACCGCAAAATTCCCAATAAATTTAACCAAAAATGTAAAAATGCACGGGGTTCTTAAAGGTGTTGCTGTGGTCTCCGGCAGGAACGAATGCCTTTTCAGCAGTCTTCTGGAGAAAATCACTCGGAATCACTTAGGTCAGATATTTAGACACCTCTCCTCTGATTGGATAACAGTTACATGACTCTACCATGGACTTGCATCGTTGATGTTTTATCTCCACAAAACAACACAAGCCTGGAGGAGTTTTTCTGTGTGGTGACGTTGCTAATGCTGATGGTTAGCTTCTACTAGCTGAGACGTTCTCTGCTGTTTCCTGGAAGCTAAACCAACAACAGCCTTCCCCGTCATGAGTCAAGATACCATACAACTGTATTTATACAGCTGCAGAACAAATGCATTTGTTGTGTTTAGTAACCGGAAGGTCACACCGGAAGACCGTACAACCGCGAAGTGATGCTAAAACTAAGTGCCGATTTAAAAAAATATAAATCAAGCATTTTTTAGAGTTCCATTTAACCCCCGCAAAAGAATGTACAAGATGGCTACTGGTGTTTAGTGCTCTCTCGTTTACTCTGAAATGTGGGTTCCAGTATCAGGGGGGCATGGCCTAAGCCCCGCCCATCTACCTACAGACCACGAGTCCCCGGAAGAACGAAAAAATGAATTTATGTAAATGTGTTCTAAAAACGCAGTTTTCTAATTCCGCTTGTTTTGTGCCATGGATTTCACGTATGATGTCCGTGAGTTTTAAAGACACATTTTGATGCCAAGAATGTGCTTGTTTTCAGACGGGGGAACGATATTTTAGGTTTTGTGTGAAAATAAGTCCAGGACTACAAACGCGCTTCACGAAAGTGACGTCATCGAACCAGACATGGAGGAAACTGAGGGAAAAGGGCTGTAAGTTCAGCTAAATTCCCACAGGAGGAAAGAACCTCCATAAATCTGGTCATGTGGTAGGTAGCAGCTACGCTAGGGGGAGGAGCTTATGTGGTGATGTCACATGTTCGCCGTGCCGATGTAGTCGTGCTAAATACGAACTTTTACAAGCTGATAAATCTCAAAGTACGTGACTGGCGTGGTCGAACTTTCCATTTACATCGCAGTACAACGTGTGTGATCTAGGGCGTAAGGCGGGTTAGAAAAGAGCGTTTTTAGCCCCGTTGACTTGCATCATCGTTTCGTTCTTCCGGGGACCCGTGAGCCGACCGGAGGAGGCATCTGACTGGAGGGGGGAGTGTTCAGTGACCGTGTTTGTGTTTAAAAGCTAGCTTGTTTTACAGATTAAAGAACAGTAACTTCCTATGGTTCTTCTTCTTCTGTGGTGTTTTATGGCAGCCTAAATCCTCTGAAGTTGCACCACTGCCATGCATTTAACGGTTCAAGTGAGAGTTTTAAACGTGGGATGACTCCCATCCAAACCAGTCATGATGAAGATCTCTGCCCTGCTGTGACCCAGAAGCAGCACATCGGACTTTCACCAAAACAAAAAGGCGTTAAAAGTGCCAACGTGCAATAAAGCATTAGTTAGCCTAACGGGATGAATTAGCCCGTTGCTAACGGAGGAACAGCAGATGAGACACGCGCCACGTTGTGCTCAGTCCACGTCTTCATCGCCACATGTTAGTCCACCGTTTGTCTGTCCTCCTCTGATGTTACATCCTCTGCATGCCCCCCCCCCACACACACACACACACACACTAACACCCCCCCACCTCCACCCCTTTTGGTTCGATTCGTAACTTTGGTCTTTGTTTTTAATTTTGTTATTCCCTCCTTTCTTTTCTTGTGTAACTCTGTTGTGTTGTGCTGTTTGTTTTGTGTTGGTGGTTTATGCTGGCTGGTTGTGTGTGCGTGCGTGCGTGCGTGCGTGTGTGTGTGTGTGTGTGTGTGTGTCGTCATGGTGGCTGTTATCCAGGTTTGGCCAGCACAGTCATTTGCACTCAACAGTTTCAAAAGATACCGCTGGCTCCCCCGGCGACGGTTGCCCCTGCCAACGCTGTAGTCAACGGCAACGACACCACGTTCCATCAGATCCATATCCTGCCTCCACCGCCTCCTCCACCACCACATTCCCATCAGCCACTGCTTCCACTTTTTACTTCCTTTGGCTATAACAGGTCGCCCGTGACAACTCCACAGGGAGACACACCCACGGCCCCAGGTACACGCCCACTTTTCATTATTATTATTAATATTATTATTATTAATAAAGCTTTAATGGATGCTTTCGAGGGCTGCTTGTGTGATCTCGTTAAAGTCTGATTCTGATTGGCCTTGGAAGATTATTCTTGGTGATTTAAACATTTCCCTCTGAAGACATCCATTAAAGGTTTATTTTCCTATTAATTATTATTTGTGTATTTTCATATGTTGCTCATACTGTCTTGATTAAGTTTGGCCTGTTGTCATCTCCATCACCAAGCCCTCGCATAAAGAGATGTTTTGGTTCTCCTGACATAAAGGGTTTGACCCTAACCGGCCCCCGTCCGTAGACAGCTCCCTGAATGTCCTCAGAGAGACACGTTCTCGTCCTGCAGGACTGATGACCCGATGACTCGCTCGAGCTCACTCCCAGGTGGACTGCTGCATCCTAAAACCAAAGACTTGTGGAGCCGTTTGGTTCATTTGCAGAGATTCGCTGTAAATATTACATTTCCATAAAGACTGTTGGACCTTGGGAATGCGCAGCGTCTTTAAAAGGCACTGGTCTGTTTCTAAATCATCAGTTATTAAACCCCTTTCACTGCAGTCGGTTGGTCGTTACTTTATTTTGGTAGGAAAGTGAAGGACTTCCTGTCAGATGTGAGCCTCTGATTGGCTGGAAGTGCTACGTTTATTTTCCTGCTGGTGAATCTCGGTCCCAGCGGCGGGAACGTTTATCAGACTGGAACCCCGGTGAGATGGGAGCTGGTTCCAGAGGTCACTAATACGTTCACGTCCAAACAGCCGCCGTTTGGATCAGATAAGCTCAGAATCCCAGCTGATCGCTGCCTTCTTAGGACCAGTTTCATCCCCCACCAGTGTGTGGGTCCTAATGATGTCACGAGGAAAGCCTTTTTGGGAAAGCAGCCATGTTGGACAAACTGCTCATAGTTCCTCTATTTATCTGAACTGAGGCCATTCAGGAAGCTGTATGATGGATAAACGTCGTCAACAGGGCTGAAATGTCCCTTTGGCAGCTTTTATGGCGTTACTCCTGTTCATGATGAATAATGAGGGTCAAGAGGGGGCCGTCATGATGTGGTGACTAACCCGTCCAACCATGACTCAGCAGATTAACACAACCAGGAGCTACCATTTGACCCTGTTGTCTCAGGCTGGACCGGTTCACCAGAAGCTGAAACTGGATCTCAGATCATTTCTTTACAGTCAGAAACAGAAAAGTTCTGTTTTCTTTTTGTTTTTTTATTCAGTTAAACATCAGAATTTCCTTTTTTACTTTTCCTCCATGTTCTTCCCTGAATATCATCACTTCCTGCTCCACACAGTCCCCTCATACCCCGCCCGCGTGTGTGTGTGTGTGTGTGTGTGTGTGTGTGTGTGTGTGTGTGTGTGTGTGTGTGTGTGCGTGTGTGCGTGCGTGCGTGCGTGCGTGTGTGCGTGCGTGCGTGTGTGTGTGTGTAAAACCTGAGGAGATCCCAGCTGACCTGTGGCGTTTGTTCCAGACACTAGAGTGGTTTCAGCAGACCTAATGGACCAGGTGAAGCTGAGGTCAGGTGATGGGTGATGCTTTCTGCTTCTGCATCTGAAACTCAGCTGTAGTTTCGTTACTTTGGGTTCATGAACGTGTAAAATACCAGAGTTAAAACCTGCTAAAACAGGTTACGAGGTGTGCTTACAGGTAAGCTGATCACTGACTTGTTGGGAACCTGGTTAGCCACGCCCACAAGAAGGAACAACCCCCAACAGACAGAAGGTTTAGTAAAAATCTCTTCAGCTCGGGCGTTTTCACGAAATCTTTATCATTCTGGTTGAGAAAGAAGAATTTTGCTGAGGTGACTTGTAGGGACACAAAACGGCCTGAAGGGGGAGCTGTGGGGAAAACCAGCGTGAACCATTATGAAACCAGTGATGGTTATAATGGTTTAAGACTCTCCAAATGCACTCCAGCCTCATTCTGACCAGTCCAACATATATAATCTCACACTTATGGATGTATTATATATGTGTGTGTGTGTGTGTGTACATTATAGTATATATGTGTATGTACACAGGCTTCTGTGTAATGTATTTATGTACTACCAGTATATAAATGTTGTCATATATCTATTTACGCTGTATTCTTCTGTGCGTGCGTGCGTGTGTGTGTATGTGCGGGCGTGCGTGCGTGCGTGTGTGTGTGTGTGTGTGTGTGTGTGTGTGTGTGTGTTTGTGTGTGTGTGTGTGTGTGTGTGTGTTGGGGAAGATGAAAGAGGTAAACTCGTTCCTCCGTACCGTTTCAGCTGTTAGTTTCATCTCTCCTCTGGTTTAAAAGCCGCCGGGCTCAAACTCCGGATTATCGTTAGTATTTACGTGAGAAAACGTCCGACGTGTGAAATTTATGAATTCATTTTCCACAAATTAAAGGCAAAAATCTTCACGAATTTGGATTTTTTTCTCGTTAGCAGGAAACAAAAGTAAAGCATGAGAAAATGTGACGACGCGTGAAGACTGAAGCTGACCGTGAACCCTCCTGCGGTCATGACAGCGGGTTTATTTCTCATTTTCACCACACACTTCCTCACATGCAGCAAGAATCTGCAGTAATTTCACATTTAAAGAGCTTTCTGAGATGAAGTCTGTTTCCACAGCTGAGCTGTAACGTTAGATTCAGAGAAGAAAAGAGTCAGATGACCTAAACATCACACCAAACTTCAGAGCAGAAAGCAGAAATAGTTACCGCACACAGTCGTGTCATTTAGTTCTCTTAAACATGCCGTTGCTAAGCAACCGTGACCTTCGACTGAGGAAACACGAGCATCGTCAATAACTAGGCTAACCCTAAAACCGACCAGTCAGCAGCTGCTGGTCTGATGTGACTGTTGGGCCGCTCGAGGCTCGCTCAGCGGTTAACCGTGGTGTTCTGTGTTGAAGGTTGTCGAGGCTCGGAGGCGAGTCCTCACAGTTCTCCCACCCCATCCAGCGGGCCCCATGGAGGCTCCAACGAAGAGATCTGGGTTCTGCGCAAGCCCGTGGCAGGTAACTAAGCCGCGCTGCGCTGAGCCCTCAGCCTCTTACCGTCTGGCCAGGGCCAAACAGTATCTGACGTCCGTCAGCTGCGTCTCGTCTACCTGCTGATGTGTGCAGCCACAAACACCTCACCCAGGAGATGATGGTGCTGGAGGGCTCTCAGATACTATTTGACCTGCTCCCGACAGTCTCCCATGTCCTGCTTCCCCTCCATCTGCAGCTTAGCTGACCTCAGAGGTCTGGTGTGTAGACGGCAGGCATCTGCATTGGTCTAGTCTGTGTGAGTGAGCGTCTTTCACACTGGTTGTGCTGGGATGCTGCCATTTAGGGAAGATCAATGCCACAGGGCCAAGGGAAGCAGCAGTGACAGGTGTGTGTGTGTGTGTGTGTGTGTGTGTGTGTGTGTGTGTGTGTGTGTGTGTGTGTGTGTGTGAACGGCATGTCTTTATTCCACGTTTGTGTTGGTCATGAACGTGTCTGTGCGTCCATCATGTCCACCCAACCGTGAGCTGCCCAGTGCATTTCAGAGGAGAGTCACGCCTGCTGCAGCGTACCTTTGGATAGAAGCTAAACCAGCCTGTGTGTGTGTGTGTGTGTGTGTGTGTGTGTGTGTGTGTGTGTGTGTGTGTGTGTGTGTGTGTGTGTGTGTGTGTGTGTGTGTGCGTGCATTTGTCTGGACAACATGGATGAATACTGTTTGGGTGGTTGCATGGGTGTGTGATTGCACGTCTATGTTGTTGTGCGCATGTGTGTGCACGCATGTCGCTGTGTGTGTGTGTGTGTGTGTGTGTGTTGCAGGTGGAGATCGCAGCAGCGTCGGCAGCCCTGGAAGTGTGACCAGTGTGAGATCTTCAGGCAGTGGTCAGAGTGCTGGCAGTGCAGTGCACATTCTTCATGCACAAGCTGAGGGGGTGAAGGTAACACACACACACACACACACACACACACACACACACACACACACACACACACACACACACACACACACACACACACACACACACACACACACACACACACACACGTAGTCAGAGCTTTATTCATGTGAACTGGATCTAAGCCCCTCCTCCTGCTCCGCCCCTTGAGTCATCAGAGTTTGATGTTCCTGATCCACCTGATGAACTCGCTGTCCTCTCACCTGAAGGATGGAATAGACTTTGTTGATCCCTCAGCGGGGAGATCCGCTTGTTACAGCAGCGCCAGCACTTTAGAGAAGAGTTAGCAGGTAAATAATAACAATAATAATAATAATAATAATGCATAGAACTTATATAGCGCTTTTCTAGACACCCAAAGACGCTTTCACACACTCTCACATTCACACACTGCTAGTGATGGTAAGCTACTTGTAGCCACAGCCGCCCTGGGGAGGTCTGACAGAGGCGAGGCTGCCATTTGGCGCCGTCGGCCCCTCTGACCACCACTAACACAGGCAAGTTGGGTGAAGTGTCTTGCCCAAGGACACAACAGCAGGATACCCCTGGCGGGAGCTGGAATCGAACCCATGACCCTCCGATCATGAGGC
>NC_091752.1:71662599-71667599 GCF_043380555.1 Nothobranchius furzeri
GCCACATCTGAACATGAAAGTCACCAAAACCACTGGTTTGTTTCTAACCACACCTGCTATGCTGGATGTTAACATGTCTGTACACCTTGTCCTTGTGAAGGACTTCTGTTTGCTTCTGCTTTATCTAAGAAAAGGCAGAAAAATATTCATGTTTCTGACAACCGCAACTTTCCAAACTTCCCTGAAGTTGGTTCTTGAGGAGAACATTGGCAGGTATTTCCAGCTGGTCAACAACCACTGGCAGTTTTCTGTTTCTCTTAACCTCGGTTCGACAATAATTAGAGTTGGGTTCTAGTGGGTTTCCATCAGCAAACAATAAGCAGAGTGACGCAGAACAACCACTAGACCCATCCACCAATCTGGAGTCGGGTCGCTGGGAGGCCCAGACTCTCTCTCCCCAGCCACTTGGACCAGCTCTTCCAAGGCGTTCACTGGCCACTCGTGAGACATAGTGCCTCCAGCGTGTCCTGGGTCACCCATTTGGTCTGCTCCTGGTTGGACGTGTCTGGAAAACCTCACCAGGGAGGCACTCAGGAGGCATCCTAACCAGATGCCTGAGCCGCCTCAACTGGCTCCTCTCGATGAGGAGGAGGACCGAGCTTCTCACCCTATCTCTAAGGGAGAGCCCAGCCACTCTGCAGAGAAAACTCATTTCAGCAGCTTGTGTCCGCAATCTCGTTCTTTCGGTCACTACCCAAAGCTCATGCCCATAGGTGAGGGTAGGAACGTAGATCGACCGGTAAATCTAGAGCTTCGCGTTCTGACTCAGCTCTCTGTTCACCACGACAGACCGGTACAACGCCCGCATCACTGCAGATGCACCAATCCACCTATCGATCTCACGCTCCAGCTTTCCCTCACTCGTGAACAAGACCCCGAGATGCTTTATCACAACATCTGCAAAAAGCAGAGACCTGATCCTCAGGCCACCAGAACGGATGCCCTCCACACCTTGGCTGCTCCTAGAAATCCTGTCCATAAAGGTTATGAACAGAATCGGTGATAAAGGACAGCCTTGGTGGAGTCCAACTCTCACTGGGAACGAGCCCGACTTACTGCCGGCAACACGGACCAAGCTCTGACACCGGTCCTACAGCGACCTAACAGCCCGTATCAGAGGGCCTGGTACCCCGTACTCCTGGAGTACCCCCCACAGGGCCCCCCCGAGGGACGCGGTCAAACGCCTTCTCTCTCATCCAGGAGCTCCTTAAGGGTATAGAGCTGGTCCAGTGTTCCTCGACCAGGACCAAAACCCACATTGCTGATCTTGCAAAGCTGCGTCGGCCAACACGGCTCTAGAACTTTGAGCCTTAAGGAGCTTTGGGTGGATCTCAACTCGTCCCACTCGTGAACCACTTCAGTGGCCTCAGCTCCAGAGATTGGGAGCCCAACCAAAGGTCCCCAGGCTCTGCGTCCTCACTGGAAGATGTGCCGCTGGGTTTGAGGAAGTCCTTGAAGTACTCCACGCACCGATCCACAACGTCCTGGCTTGAGTTCAGCAGCCCACCGTCCCCACTATTAACGGTGTTGGTAGCGTACTGCTTTCATCGCCTGAGGCGCCGGATGATGGGCCAGAGTTTCCTCAGAGCCATATTGAAGTCTTGCTCTATGGGCTCACCAAACTCCTCCCACTTTCCCTCTGCCACCACCTGAGCTGCATTCCGCTTGGACTGCGGACCATATCTACCCTTAGATAGTCTCTGCTGATCAGTGGAGATACAAAGCTACAGAAGTCGGATCTTAAAATAAAGACCGATCTAATCAGCCTCCATATCATTAATAACAACCTAAAGTTTCCATGACTGTAACTGTTAGGCGTAGGAAGCAGAAAGGTGTGACATCACCCGGCTGCAGAGGTCTGAAGCAGACAGGAGAGTGATCCTGACAACAAACGTGTGTGGCCTGGTGAAGAGTTGTGGAGGAGTTGTCCTTGTGCCACACAGGAGTAAAACATTCTGGACACTATGACCTAAACGTTGTCAGGCGATCCCCCAGACATCAGAATAAACACGTAGAGATTCCCGAAGGATTTTCTGGAGCCTAACAAAAGCTGATGAAGTCCTGTGGTCCTACCCCCCCTCCCCCCTTTCTGAGAAAATCACTTTATAAATGAAACAATAATGGCCTTGGGATATGTGTGTGTGTGTGTGTGTGTGTGTACGTGCGTACATGTGGGCGTGCGCACGCATGCACGTGAGAGTGCGCGCGTGCACGTGAGTGTGTGTGTATGCGCGTGTGCACGTGAGTGCGCATGTGTGTGTGTTTTGTGCTCATGTGCATGTGCGTGTGTGTGTGCGTGCATGTGCGTGTGTGTGTGCGTGTTCTGATCAGGGTTTTAGATGCTTCTGTTCACTGCAGACATTCACTTTTGTTTGTTTACCTTATCTTGTTTTCTGAGACATTTTCAGCTTCACTTTGTACTCCTCGACTGGCAGAAGCTATCATGTGTGTGTGTGTGTGTGTGTGCGTGCGTGTGTGTGCGCACGCACATGCATGTGTGTGAGAGAGAGCAAGAGAACGAGGCTGAGACAGACACATCCACCCCTGGGCACATGCCACCACTGTGTGTGTCTCTGCTCACGCGTGTGTGTGTGTGTGTGTGTGTGTGTGTGTGTGTGTGTGTGTGTGTGTGTGTGTGTGTGTGTGTGTGTGTGTGTGTGTGTGTGTGTGTGTGTGTGCGTGCGCATGTGTGTGTGTAGGATCTCACGGCTGTTGGAATCACTAAACCGGGTCACAGGAAGAAGATGACGTCGGAGATCAACAAGATGAGTGTCACAGAGTGGCTTCCTGAGCACAAACCTGTGAGTTATTCAGCAGAGTTGCTATGGCAACAGAAAAGTGACCGACACCACTATAGGAAGCCTAAGGCTCCTCCCCCTCAGGGTCCCCGAACAGCCTTACACCCTGAATCACACATATGTTGTACTTCAGTTTAAATGATAAATAATCGTGTGAGTCTGTTATGTAATCTGAGATCCATCAGCTTGTAAGAATTGGAAATTAGAAAGACTACAGATCAGACGTGTCATATATGACGTCACTGTAGAACCTCCTCTCCCCCAGCGTAGCTGCCACTGACCACATGACCAGATTTTAGCGTTTTTCTTCACATTCACTGCTCCTTCTGTCGTCCTAAATGTATTTTCTCCATGTCCGGTTTGATGACGTCATTTTAGTGAGACGGACATTTGTAGTCGCCTACGTCTTTTTACACAAACCTGAAATAACTTTTGCCACCTGTTGAAAATCGGCACTTTCTTGGAATCAAAATGTGTCTTACAAATTCACAGACTTGATACGTAAACCCATGCCACATATCAAACGGAATAAGAGCATTTTGTTGGCAGTAGGTCCCATGGTCTGGAAGTAGATGGGCGGGGCTTAGGCCCCCTATAGTGGCTTTAGGATCTTTTCGTGTTTGTATGACGTGATGAAAATGATCGGGTCAGTAGACGGCCTTTTGTGGTGTTCCTACAGAGCAGCCTGGGTGAGTGGCTGTCTGCCATCGGTCTGAGCCAGTACCACCAAGTTCTGGTGCAGAACGGCTACGAGAACATCGACTTCATCACGGACATCACCTGGGAAGACCTTCAGGAAATAGGCATCACCAAACTTGGTAAGATTTACACCAAATGAGAGGACAGCCCTGTTCATGGTAAAGCCTGGATGTGTTTATGATCACGTTTAAAACGCAGTCATGCAAACCAATGACCCAGTGGTCCATGTTTTGGCCAAGGATTTGGTGAGCTTTGGTGATTTGAGTCTTCCTGCAAAGTTAAATCAAATGAAGGAACGTGTGCTGGATTTGAAGCTAAGGTCAGTTTTCGGTGGAAGGTGTTCATGTTTGGTGAATGAATACGTCGTCTCCACATCGATGAAGACATATGTAATGACAGGATTACATTGTTATTTAGATTTGGGACAGCAGACCTACATTTGTCTCTGAGGTCAGCTGTTAGGGACAATACCAGAGACGGTAACGATCAGAAGAAGACAGCTGAGATTGGTCAGTCTGAGCTTCCTTTGCCAACTTGTTTCCTTGGCGACTTGACCTTGGATAAGTGGGCACAAGTGTGTGAATCTGAAATCTTGTGCTGTAATCTCAGCCATCAGAGTGTTTTCTCATCTTTGGGCTAGAAAGCAATATTTGTTTCAGGTTTTATACAGAAATTCATAGAATGTATGATTCATAAGGTGTACACCGGTTGATGTAGCTTCATTTTGACGTTTGGATGAGGTAGACGAGGTTGCTTTTTGACAGGCGGTCCTCTAAAGTTTAACCAAAACTGTTCTGATTGTTGAAGGTCACCAGAAGAAGCTGATGCTGGCAGTGAAGCGGTTGGCTGAAATGCAGCGCACTTCAGATGGGCGAGGCTCACTTCGAAAGAGGCCTCCACCAATCACACAGCAGCAGGAAGTGATGTCAACGGACAGTCCGCCCCCAGATGGTGAGAAACACCTAATGAGCCTCAGCTGCCTTGTTTAATGAGACGCAATCAAGTAGTTTAACTTCTCTGACCGGGCTGTCCTGAGCTGATGAGAATCTCCTCAGTTCTTCTTACACGGAGTCCCTCAGGGTGCCAGACTCGGTACAATGTTCTTTTCCTTGAACCGATTCCTCTTGAGTTCATGCCGAGGAAATGTCAGATCTTATTTCAGAGGCCTGCAGCTGACACTCGCGTATGTTTAAATCTAGTGTTGGACTGTCGTACAAGAATGGATGGCTTTGAACTTTTGGAACTCTTGTCTTTCATCTCATCATCGGCCTGCTTATCCGCGTCAACAAGGTGTTTTCTAGACTGTCCTCTCCCATCCGACTTTCACCAGCTTAGCCTCAGATTGGGCCAGCTGTTCCTCCCAGTCGTGCCCCTCCAGGTCAACCTGCCATTGCTGGTGTGAGCCTTGTGGTCCCGTAACAGGACTATGGTGTCTCCAGTTAGAGCAACATCTAGCACTCGTTCCAAAAACTGTGGGAACTCTGAGCTGCTCTTTGGTGTGTA
>NC_091752.1:71670099-71750099 GCF_043380555.1 Nothobranchius furzeri
GATGAGGGTGATGAGGATGAGGATGATGAGGAGGAGGAAGAGGATGAGGATGAGGGTGATGAGGATGAGGGAGATGATGATGAGGATGATGATGAGGATGAGGGTGATGATGATGATGAGGATGAGGGTGATGAGGATGATGAGGATGATGATGAGGATGATGAGGAGGATGAGGGTGATGATGATGATGAGGATGAGGGTGATGAGGATGATGAGGATGAGGATGAGGGTGATGAGGATGAGGATGATGGTGATGATGATGATGAGGATGAGGGTGATGAGGATGATGAAGATGATGATGATGATGAGGATGAGGGTGATGAGGATGATGAGGATGAGTGTGATGAGGAGGATGAGGATGATGATGAGGATGAGGATGAGGGTGATGAGGATGAGGATGAGGATGATGATGATGATGAGGATGAGGATGATGATGAGGAGGAAGAGGATGATGATGATGATGAGGATGAGGGTGATGAGGATGAGGGAGATGATGATGAGGATGATGATGAGGATGAGGGTGATGAGGATGATGAGGATGATGAGGATGATGATGATGATATGATGATGAGGATGAGGATGATGATGATGAGGATGAGGGTGATGAGGATGAGGGAGATGATGATGAGGATGAGGGTGATGAGGATGAGGATGAGGATGATGATGATGATGAGGATGAGGATGATGAGGAGGAGGAAGAGGATGATGATGATGATGAGGATGAGGGTGATGAGGATGAGGGAGATGATGATGATATGATGATGAGGATGAGGGTGATGAGGATGAGGGTGATGATGATGAGGATGATGATGAGGATGAGGGTGATGATGATGAGGATGATGATGAGGATGAGGGTGATGAGGATGATGATGATGAGGATGATGAGGATGATGAGGATGATGATGATGATGATGATGATGATGATGAGATGTCCACCGGGACCCGTCCAGTCTCCAGCCAGGATTAGCAGCTTTGGAGACAGACACGGATGTTCCAGCAGTGTCGTGTTGATGGTGGGTTTGGTGGTTCCTGAACATCAGAAGGATTTTCTGTTTTCATCTGAGGGGAACAGATGAGTCATCAGTAACAGGAAGTTCGTCTGCCTCGACGTCATCCAGTTAAAAGGACTTCTAGAACCTTCAGGGCTGCTTAGTTTTGTGCGTTGTGAGTTGTTCCACGCGGGGTTAGAGTTAGTTTTTCTACCAAACAGAGGCATTAAAGTAAAGATTTAATCTCTTTCAGAGGTCATGTCTCCTAGGATGAGCACCTTCCAGGACAGCGAGTTAAGCTCTGAGCTACAAAGTGCCATGACCCCACCCTGTCAGGAGGTCAAAGCCCAGCGGACTCGCACCCTCAGCAAAGACTACGACGAGGCGCTGGCAGGAGGGGGAGGGCCGCCTAAGAAGGAGGCGCGGACTGTGAGGCAGCAGAGCAGTCAGGGAGGCTCCTCGTCCCACAGAGGCAGCGTTTCCTCACAAGGAAAACACCGTCACTCCCATTCCCAGCCCGCCCCTCCCTACACACCACCTCACACGCCTACCAAGACCAGGACTTCATCTTCCTCCTCCACCTCCTCTGTTCAGAGCTCAGCTTCTCCACAGGCCAAACCCAGGGCATCTCCTCAGCTGGTGCAGGGGGAGCCCCCCTTGTCACCCCACTCGCACCCCGCCCAGTCTCCAACCAAACGTGGAGCTCCCTGTCAGTTCCCGCAGCAGCAACACCACCCTCCAGTCCAGCTGCCATGTCAGCCACACCCTCAACACCTCGCACAGGGACAGCTGATGGAGGTCAGAGAGGCCCCGCAGGCCCAGGTTCCTGTCCTGTGTCTGCCTCCGGAGGCTGAGCAGGCGGAGGCAGACGGAGAAGACCCCTCAGCTCTCAAGAACCAACGAAATCACAGCCTTAGTCGGCACGCTGTCTCAGATGGAGAGTGTGATGAGAAGGTGGATGGAGGAGGAGACAGACAAGCGGAGGTATCAGTCGGTCATGTGTCAACCATAGTAAGAGTGGATGGGGGCAAGTACGCCACGGTGACCCATCGTGTCAGCCGCAGCCACTCGGTCCGCAACCAGGAAAAAACTCGCAGCCACACCCAGTCCTTCGCTCTGCGTCAGAAGAAGAAAGGTCCTCCTCCACCTCCGCCCAAACGCTCCAGCTCGGCTATCTCCAGCTCTAACCTGACGGAAGCTAACCTGCAGCAGCAGACACTCGTCACCACAGGTGGCATGCTGGACGTGCCTTACCTCCAACAGCGGCGGGCTAGTGACCTGGGGATGTCCGTGGAGGCTGCTGCTGTGGAGACCAACAGCTTGGGAAGCGTGAGGAGCATCGCCGCCATGCTGGAGATGTCTTCCATAGGGGGCGGAGCCAAAGGCATGGCCCTGCAGAAGAATTTCTTTCAGGTATGCGTAGTCTACCTGTCTTCTGTAGAACGGTAACGTGACGGCCTCATACGTAAACAACTCTCTCCTCACCAGGTGGGAAAAAGCCGTGACGCCATCGGTCTGGACGGAGAGGTGGTTAACCGCCGGAGGACCATCAGCGGCCCAGTAACCGAGCTGGTGGAGGCTGCCAGGCGAGAACAGCTGGATTTCACTCCATCCTTGGTCCAACCCCAACCCTCCTCTCCACCTGTCAATTCTCCTTCACCTCACCCACCATCCTCCCCCCTCCCCGGCTCGGGGGGCAGCGGCAGCTCGTCGGAGAACCTTCCCTTTGCCGAGGAGGGAAGCCTTACGATCCGCCGGCAAGGTCGAGGAGAGGGACAAGCACAAGGACAGGTAACTATCTATACAACTGTATTTCTGAGTGTTTGTCTTTATACCTGTGAGGCGGGGCCAGAGAACCAAAACCACTCGTGAAGATGTCTCCCAGACTTTTCACATCGTCCCCATCGTTGCGTCGGATCACAATGATTATGGAGTTTCAGAGACACACTAGGGCCAGAGTTTGGTTAAAGAGCAACTTCACTGAAAAAACATTTTTCTGATTCTAACGGGTCACTCTGAGTGTTTCATGCAGCCTGAACATGAGAATAGTCTCCTATACCTGTCTCCTGCAGTAGCTTCTGATAGAAAACAGACGGTGAAACTCTAGGATAGAAAATCCTGACAGATCTACGTCACCCTGTCACTGACATTCATGGACTCACCCATCTGGGCTCACGACGGGGAAGGCTGTTGTTGGTTTAGTCCAGGAAACAGCAGAGAACGTCTCTGCTAGTAGAAGCTAACTGTTAGCATTAGCAGAGAACGTCTCTGCTAGTAGAAGCTAACTGTTAGCATTAGCAACTCCACCACACAGCAGAACTCCTCCAGGCTTGTGTTATTGGTGGAGATAAAACATCGACGTTGCAGAGCAGACTGAGTCAGTGGTAGAGTCGTGTTGCTGTTAGCCAATCAGAGGAGAGCTTCTCAAATCCTGCCATCTTGAGCAGCTTTCTCCTCCAGCTGAATTCTACGTCCACAAACAGGCGCACCGGAGAGTTTTTTCCCCGAGAGAACGACTTACAGGTCATTGATTCCAACTAGAGACCGCTGCAGATGTATGAAATACCAGTAAAACCAGTAATACCAGTAAACTTCATATTTAAAGTGTTCCCATCAGGTTTAGTTTTGCTAAACCAAAAGGACGAACGCCGTTTTCAGACCCGTTTTGTGTGTGCAGCTTTATGAAGGGCGTTTTCTGGCCCACCTGCTGCTGTCTGTGTACGCAGTGTGCTAAAGCTAAATGTGCTTTAACGTGTTCCAGCGCCAGCGGGAAGCTTTAGCTTCTGTTTGTTGTTTCCATTTATCTATGTTGACGTTTTGACTGTTTGTGCAACTATGACCTCTTACCATGGATGTATGAACTTTCCGTTAGTGTGTATTTTGTGTCTGTCTGCAGGGTGACAGCGAGGCGCCCCAGGGTGATGGCGGTTACCCCCAGGAGGACACGCCTGAAGCTACGGGCACCCTAAAGCGACGGCCCCGCAAGTCCCACCCCAATGGGTCAGACTTCACCCTGCAGGAGTCGTCTACCGTCAAACGGCGGCCAAAGAGCCGTGACAAGGAACCCGACGGCTATGCAGAGATGGTCGCTGCTAATGGAGGGCTTGTGGACGCCGGGCCGCCCAACACCACGCAGCCTTTCCCCTACCAAAACGGTACCGCCACCGTGAAGCGCCGCCCAGCGCTGGATGCTGGAGTGACAGAACAACCTCAACATCAGCCCCAGCCACAAGTGAGCGCCGCCGCCCGCAGGGATAGCGTGGACAGCGTGGACAAGGGTGTTCCAGCTGCCAGCGAAGGAGGTCCTGTGAGGAAACCAAAGCCTCCTGTCTCCCCAAAACCTGCTGTGGCACAGATAAAGAGGCAGGGAGGCCCCCAGACACCCCCGCAGACGGCTCCCAGTAAGAGGATCCCACTGCCGGGCCCGGGCACTCCTGGAAGTCCAGGTAGTCACAGAGCATCCTAAAGAATCTTCCTTCAGGAAGTAAACCAGTCAAATAAACCTGTTCAGAGTGATCCTCGGTCACTCGGTCAGCGAAGGCTCACGTCACAACTCCGCCGCTCCTGGCTTCTCCGCTGAGTGACTTCTTGTCTTCGGCGCATGGGGGGTCGCGTTGGAGCCGTGGAGCGTTCACACTGGAGAGAGCTGGACGTGGTTTTTCAGTCATGGTGTGAACGGCCTCACAAAAAAGTCTGATTTACTCAAAGAATTCTCATTGAGCATCGAGGCCTGCAGACCTAGACCTGCTCCCGTGTATTTCTGACCCGATTTTCATGGTTATATGTTACGAAGCCGCCAATATTTTTCAAGAACTGGATATCATTTATTTTATTGTCAACATTTTGATGGATCTTTCTAGAGATTAATAGTAAAATCTACACGTTGTCTCTTTAAACACGTTAAAGCCACGTGACCGAGTCCCACGCTAGTGTCAGTAAGTTAACGATATCGTTATTAAAATCATTTTATAAACGATCACTGCTGTAATAACCAAATATAACTGGCACCCAGTGTGTAATGGCATTACTAACGGTGTTATAGAGTAATCTAATTACTGTAATGACTTTTCCCGTCGTCGCAACACCGTTACCGTTACTGGCGTGTAAAGTGGTGCGTGACTCCGTTACTAAGATGTGGCTGAATGGAGCGCAGCGAGTGTCCGGCTGACTGACAGCCGCACCGGGGACGAAACGGCTCTGGAGCTGACCAGAACCCGAGTGAAGGACACCGGCTCCACCGGCACCTGCCATCCCACGCCGAGCCGGTTAACAAACACACAGCACCAAACCCACCAGGGTGTTTGTTTTTGAGCAGACATGAGCGTGCAGCGCCGCGCACTCATCTCATGTCAGAATCGTTCAGTTAAGAACGTTTTTCACACCATAGATGTTGT
The DNA here is from genome assembly GCF_043380555.1 of Nothobranchius furzeri. Classification (NCBI taxonomy): domain Eukaryota; kingdom Metazoa; phylum Chordata; class Actinopteri; order Cyprinodontiformes; family Nothobranchiidae; genus Nothobranchius; species Nothobranchius furzeri. Next base: position 71,675,483 of record NC_091752.1, read on the forward strand.
AGAACGTAACTGCATTATAGAGCATTAAAGTAGCGCCACTATTACCTTGCTAGGTAACTAATTACTTTTACAATGTAGTAACTGAATTACTAAATCATTTTTTGGAAAAAGTCATTTGTAACTATAACGAAGGACTTTTTTAACAGAAGATGTCCCACACTGCTGGTTAGAGCCCTGCACGGGCCTAAAATCTGAGCCCGTGTCCGGCCCGGCCTGAGGGGGTGGAGCCCCAGCCCGACCCGGCCCAAGAAGGTTTTCAGGATTCTCTGGCCCGACCCGAGCCCGACTTTTTTTTAACCTTTCATAATGTTTTAGCGTGATAGGATGCTCCGCGTTCTGATTATCTGTGAGAAGCGTTCTGCAGTAAACAAATAAAAAAAGAAAAAGAAAAACAGCATCAGTGGAGCTTTTTTTTCTAACAGAGCGTGTTTTTGAGCGGCAGATGAAATTTACGAACACTATATTAATTGGATGCGTTTGTAAATTTAATCTGCTCTGAAAACGCGCTCTTGTGCAATTAGAAAAAAAACAGCAATCTAATTTTCTAACTGGAGAGCACATTTTCAGAGCGGCAGATTAAATAAACGCCCCCAATTAATACAGCGTTTGTAAATTTAACCTGCCGCTCTGAAAATGCGCTCTCCAGTTAGAAACAAACCAGCAATGAATGCTGTATTTATTAACTGCAGAGCAAATTTATTCACAGAAAAACAGAACGCTGCCGTTTTCATGAGGATAAACGAATGTTTTCTGACATCAGAGTGGACATAAAACGGCGTATTAGAACAGAGGCACATGTTTCAATCAGCAGTTAGAGAATTTGTTTATATCGGCGCATTTATGAACCACACACACCTTAACTGAGCTAACGGTGCGTGAGAAGCAGGCAGGTGCTGCTGCGTTCAAGTGTTTCAGGTTTATTTTTTTTATGAATTCAATTAAAAATAAAGGCGCCCGGCCCGGCCCGTGTCCGAGGTAATTACACAGTCGTTGGCCTGGAGCCCGGCCCGCGGGCCGACCCGAGGGCCTAGGGCTCCAGTGCAGAGCTCTACTGCTGGTACCCAACTCCTGCAGAACGTAGGTCTCCCACAAGGCGGACACAGTCTGAGGAACGTACTAATCTTATTAAAGAGGTCTAATTAAAATCAAACTTTATTTATATAGCACAATTCATACAATACATGCAACTCACCATCAGGGGAGCCATCTGCCTCGACAGCAGCAGATCCACAGCAGCAGCTAAAGGCGCCCAGGGGAGGGAGGGCGGAGACCCCCACCTCCACCCAGGCCGCCACGGCCGACCACTGCCCCTGGGGCAGAGGGCTCCCACAGAGGAAACACTGGACAAGGATAAAATTTGGTTAAAATATAAGATGGTACATTTTTGATAGAACGTATGAAGGTAAAATATATAAATCAGTAATAAAAGTAACCAGTTAAAAGCTAAGCTAAAAGGTGGGTCTTGAGCCCTGAGGTCCTCCGGTAGCCCGTTCCAGAGGCGAGGGCCGTAATAACTGAAGACGCCTCGCCGTGGGTGTGTCCTGATTTCAAGGATAACACGGAGACGGCCGAGTGCAGAGTCAGCGATGGTTCGTACGGTAAAAGCAGTTCTGGGAGACGAGAAGGCCCAAGGCCGTTAAGGCACTTAAAAACCATTCAAAGTATTTTAAAGCGGATCCTGAAACATACGGGGAGCCAATGCAGCGATTCTAGAAGCGGTGTAATGTGCTCCCGCTTCCTGGTCTTCATCAGGACACGCGCTGCTGAGTCTGTAGACCTGCAGGTCATTGCAGTAGTCTACTCTACTGGTGATAAAAACATGCATCAACGCCTCCATGTTGGCCCGAGAGAGGATGGGGCGGACCCTGGCGATGTTCTTTAGATGATAAAAACCTATTTTGTGATGTTTTTATGTGTGGGACAAAAGTCAGCTCAGAGTCAACCCCCACACCCAGGTTCTTCACGTGTTCAGAAGGATTAGAAGACAAAGATTGTAGTTTTGGTAAAAGCTTCTCTCTCTGAGCCTCAGGACCCTTTTGTCCTGGTGGAGCTGGAGAAGGTTTTCTGCCATCCAGGGTTCCATGTCTGAGGAACGCGTGAGTCCGCTGGAAGTCCAGGGTTCTAAAAGAACAGAAAGGACGTTGAGAACGTGAAGATAACAGACAAAAAACACCAATTGTGTCCCGTTTTGTTTTTCCTTCTGTGCAGTTGAAGGTAAGAAGATCCCTCCTCCAGTTTCACCTAAACCAGCCCCGCCCCCCACAGCGCCTAAACCAGCGAAGCTGATCCACTCGCTGACCAGCCCCTGCTCTTCCAGCCCAGCCCCCGCCCTGGCCAAGCAGCACTCGGTGGTGGCTCGACAGTCCAGTTCCCCGACCTCCTTCCTGCCGTGCAACACGCCGAGCCTTCCCAACGCCAAACCTACCAGTCCGTCGCCCCAAAGCCCCCACACGCCGCAGACCCCCACCACGCCTCAAACACCCCAGACACCTGCCACTCCCAGCCCCACCCCGCCACCTGTCAAGCCCCCCCGCTCCTCTATCGGGGGGGTGTCAGTAGACAGTGGGATTACAGGGGGCGGAGTCACACCACAGGCCTCGACGACATCAGAGTTGGGCGTGAACACGTTGGTTCATCAGAAGTTGGAGGAGACGAGCGCATCGCTCGCTGCTGCTCTGCAGGCGGTGGAGGACAAGATCCTGAGACAGGAAGAGTAAGACACACACACACACACACACACACACACACACACACACACACACATACACACACACATGTACACGCACACACATACACACACATGTACACACACACACATATACACACACATGTACACACACACACATACACACACATGTACACACACACACATACACACACATGTACACACACACACACACATACACACACATGTACACACACACACATACACACACATGTACACACACACACATACACACACACGTACACACACATACACACACATGTACACACACACACATACACACACACGTACACACACATACACACACATGTACACACACACATACACACACACGTACACACACATACACACACATGTACACACACACACATACACACACACGTACACACACATACACATACACACACATACACACACACATGTACACACACATACACATACACACACATGTACACACACATGTACACACACACGTACACACACATACACACACATGTACACAAACATACACATACACACACATGTACACACACACACATACACACACATGTACACACACACACATACACACACACACACACACATACACACACATGTACACACACACACATACACACACACGTACACACACATACACACACACGTACACACACATACACACACATGTACACACACACGTACACACACATGTACACACACATACACATAGACACACATGTACACACACATGTACACACACACATACACACACACGTACACACACATACACACACATGTACACACACATACACATACACACACATGTACACACACATGTACACACACACACATACACACACACGTACACACACATGTACACACACGGACACACACACACACGGACACACACACACACGTACACACACATGTACACACACATGTACACACACATGTACACACACGGACACACACACACACATACACACACATGTACACACACATGTACACACACGGACACACACACACACATACACACACATGTACACACAGATGTACACACACACACACACACACATGTACACACACACATGTACACACACACATGTACACACACACATGTACACACACACACATACACACACATGTACACACACACACACACACATACACACACATGTACACACACACACATACACACACACGTACACACACATACACACACACACACATGTACACACACACACACATACACACACACGTACACACACATACACACACATGTACACACACACACATACACACACACGTACACACACATACACATACACACACATACACACACACATGTACACACACATACACATACACACACATGTACACACACATGTACACACACACGTACACACACATACACACACATGTACACACACATACACATACACACACATGTACACACACACACATACACACACATGTACACACACACACATACACACACACACACACACATACACACACATGTACACACACACACATGCACACACACGTACACACACATACACACACATGTACACACACACGTACACACACATGTACACACACATACACATACACACACATGTACACACACATGTACACACACACACATACACACACACGTACACACACATACACACACATGTACACACACACACACACATACACACACATGTACACACACATACACATACACACACATGTACACACACATGTACACACACACACATACACACACACGTACACACACATGTACACACACGGACACACACACACACGTACACACACATGTACACACACATGTACACACACATGTACACACACGGACACACACACACACATACACACACATGTACACACACATGTACACACACGGACACACACACACACATACACACACATGTACACACACATGTACACACACACGTACACACACACACACACACATACACACACACACATGTACACACACGTACACACACACACGAACACACACATTCACACACACGAACACACACACAGGTACACACATACACACACACACGAACACACACACATGTACACACACACGCACACACATGTACACACACATGTACACACACGTACACACACACACACAAACACACACACATGTACGTACACACACATTCACACACACGTACACACACACACACGAACACACACACATGTACGTACACACACATTCACACACACGAACACACACACATGTACACACGTACACACACACACGAACACACACACGTACACACACACGCACACACATGTACACACACATGTACGTACACACACATTCACACACATGTACACACACATGTACACACACATGTACACACACGTACACACACACACGAACACACACACATGTACACACACATGTACGTACACACACATTCACACACACGAACACACACACACACACGAACACACACACATGTACGTACGCACACATTCACACACACGAACACACACACATGTACACACGTACACACACACACGAACACACACACAGGTACACACACACGCACACACATGTACACACACATGTACACACACGTACACACACACACGAACACACACACATGTACACACACATGTACGTACACACACATTCACACACACGAACACACACACATGTACACACGTACACACACACACGAACACACACACAGGTACACACACACACACACACACATGTACACACACATGTACACACACGTACACACACACATGAACACACACACATGTACGTACACATACATTCACACACACGTACACACACATGTACACACACACGAACACACACACGTACACACACACGTACACACACACACGAACACACACACATGTACACACACATGTACGTACACACACATTCACACACACGAACACACACACATGTACACACGTACACACACGAATACACACACATGTACGTACACACACATTCACACACACGTACACACACATGTACACACACACGAACACACACACGTACACACACACACGAACACACACACATGTACACACACATGTACGTACACACACATTCGCACACACAAACACACACACATGTACACACGTACACACACACACGAACACACACACATGTACACACACATGTATGTACACACACATTCACACACACGAACACACACACATTCACACACACGTACACACACACACGAACACACACACATTCACACACACGTACACACACACACGAACACACACACATTCACACACACGTGCACACACACACGAACACACACACATTCACACACACGAACACACACACATTCACACACACGTACACACACACGTACACACACACACGAACACACACACATTCACACACATTCACACACACACATTCACACACACGAACACACACACATTCACACACACGTACACACACACACGAACACACACACAGGTACACACACACACACACACATGTACACACACATGTACACACACGTACACACACACACGAACACACACACATGTACGTACACATACATTCACACACACGTACACACACATGTACACACACACGAACACACACACGTACACACACACGTACACACACACACGAACACACACACATGTACACACACATGTACGTACACACACATTCACACACACGAACACACACACATGTACACACGTACACACACACACGAATACACACACATGTACGTACACACACATTCACACACACGTACACACACATGTACACACACACGAACACACACACGTACACACACACATGTACACACACATGTACGTACACACACATTCGCACACACAAACACACACACATGTACACACGTACACACACACACGAACACACACACATGTACACACACATGTACGTACACACACATTCACACACACGAACACACACACATTCACACACACGTACACACACACACGAACACACACACATTCACACACACGTGCACACACACACGAACACACACACATTCACACACACGAACACACACACATTCACACACACGTACACACACACACGAACACACACACATTCACACACACGTGCACACACACACGAACACACACACATTCACACACACGAACACACACACATTCACACACACGTACACACACACACGAACACACACACATTCACACACACGAACACACACACATTCACACACACGAACACACACACATTCACACACACGTACACACACACACGAACACACACACATTCACACACACGTGCACACACACACGAACACACACACATTCACACACACGAACACACACACATTCACACACACGTACACACACACGTTCATGTGTAAAAACCTCGGATGTTTTATTATCTCTCCTCTGAGATTATCGTCGTTTTTTCTTGTAAAATCTTGTAGTTTTTGCCTTTTTGTAAATTTATTTCAGTAAACATCTGATGTTTCCTGGTAACGCTGTGTGTGTGTGTGTGTGTGTGTGTGTGTGTGTGTGTGTGTGTGTGTGTGTGTGTGTGTGTGTGTGTGTGTGTGTGTGTCCAGCTCTGTGACGGAGCAGAAGACCACAGTGAGCATCCTCGATGACATCGGCAGCATGTTTGATGACTTGGCCGACCAGCTGGATGCCATGTTGGAGTAACCATGGAAACCGCTCCACGTGCATCAGGACTGTCTGACGACGATGGCACAACATGGATAACTCGCTCTCCTTCTCTCCATCCACCTCTCTGACGTGAGCTCCACCTCCTCGTCGCTGCAGATGAAATTCTCTCCTTTTCTCCTCCCAGAGGCGGATGGAGGAGCTGCGTCCAACGCCTGAACAGACGCATGCAGGAAGGATGGATCACAGGGAAGCGCCTGGGAGACAGATGTCCTAAAAGGACAACATAACAAATATAAATAAGGATTATTAAAAGAAACACAAGTGTAGGAGACTTTAAAGGACTCCTCGTGAACAAAAAGATGTTAAAAAGCAACAGTGTAAGAAATCGTATGGTATGTGTACATCCTAAGCATGGAGAGTTGATATCTACTGACAAAGTTCTGCATTAGCACAGTAACACATGACATATGATCTGTATACATACATGAGTACCAGTCTAGGCTTTGGTTTGATGTCCTGGGTGGAATGGTGCCCTCTGGTGTTGTGATGATGTAAATGACTCGGTGGAAACTGTGTGACCAAACGGAAACAATTCAGTGTGTGTGTGTGTGTGTGTGTGTGTGTGTGTGTGTGTGTGTGTGTGTGTGTGTTGACAGTCGGATCTAAATGAACTTTAGTCGCGAGTGAAAATCAAACATCAGCAGTTTAAACCCCGTTTCATAGATTCTAACGTCGATGCTTTAACACGACGACGTTCTAAATCGTTCCTGAAAACTTCAGCTCTCCATCTTTCTGTGCGACCACGTGCCCCCTGCACTAGTGACGGGTCAGGACCAGGCTGGACTGGTTTTCTGCTGCCTCCTCATTCTGGACCTCCACAGACCAGATCAGTCTGGACTCAGTGCTGCTTGTTTGTCATTGCAATGAAGGCAGGAACCAGGTTCTGCAGCTTGTGTGAGAACATGGTACGGAACATAAAGGAGAACGTTTAGATGGGACAGGATGTCAAGACTGATAAAGAAATGTGATCTTGGTCTGTTTAGTCGTGTTTAGCGGGAGAGCAACTGAAAACCACCACCAGTGGGTTTGGGTGTGAACATTAGAGCAGCAGCTCCATCAGAGCTGGACCCGAGTCATGGACTTGGACCATAAGTCACTAACAGGGAAGGGACCTTCAACCTCACTGGGACCTGAGGCGGCTCCGTCTGCAGCCGAGGCTGGGACCTCGCTGAGAGTTGTACTGATGTGAGACAGAGTTACCCGAAAGCGGGTTTAGAGAATCTTTTCTACAAAGTCGTGACACTTTCTTCCATGACGTCACAAATTAGACTCAAAACTCCAATTTGGGGACTTGGCTGAGTGTAGAGTAGAAAGTGTTCGGTTCCTCCTCTGATGTCCTGAGATCGTTGATGTTTAACATCCAGATGTGTACGGGTTGTTCGGGGGGGCTTTTAGCAGCAGCAGGCGGAGCTTGTCGTGATGCGATGCTGAAACTTACAGGAAGTATCTAGAACCTCCAGCTGTTGAAGCGAGAACATTGCTGATGTTAAACTCCAACCTTTGTTTCTGCACACACTGACAGGCCCATGTGCACTCAGGAGAAGCACAACGACCATGCAGCTGGCTCACACACTCACACTAGAGCTCCAGCTGGTTAACAGGTAAACTTCATGTATTTAAAGGGTTGAATATTAAAGAGTTTTTGTACAACCAGGGAAAAGAATCCGTCGCAGGACGAATCCCTCCTAAAGGTCAGCACAAGCAGCGCAGTCAGAGCTGCACGTCATGAACGAGGGCTTCAAACCCGCTGCTGGCTGAAAGCAGCAAACTTCAGGTTCCACCATCAGGTTCTCCCATGGTCCATCCTAGAGCTCCACCCCGCGGCCCTGTGCTCCAGCAGCACCGGGTCAATGTCCTCTCAATGGTGGCTTTATTGATGGGCTTGAACAGATCTGTTTCCAGGGTGTGTGTGTGTGTTGGGGGGGAGAGACTGGGTTCAAAAGTTCGAGTTTACTGAGGCTCTTCCCTTATTTATGTTGTCCTCTCCTTCTCGTGGGTTCAGGCTGCGCCATGGCCAAGTGTTTCTGGTAGAACCGGGCTGATATCTGCCTACTTTCATTGGTTGGTTTCCTGACCCAGACTTCATTTTTCATCATATTTTCTCATTCCAGGATCTTAATGTTTTATCCATACAGAAACCAGATGATGTGTTTAGGCCCACAGCTCTGTTGGAACACCCAACTGGGGCCCAGATTCATCCATTCAGGTGATGGTGTCAGTCATTATTCCATGCAGCATGTCATGATGCTGCCACCACCATGCCTGACTGTTGGTGTCAAAGCTTCACCTCCACTCCTCCAAACATTTGCATTGTAACTGTGGCCAAACAGCTCAGTGTTTGATTCGTTAGAAGACGTTTGACTGGTCCAAGTAAGGCGATAGCGTCTTTGGGTTCATATAAAACTGTCTTGACTGACGATGGAGACGTTGGTGTTCCAGAAAGGCCTGAGCCTTGAGGGTTTCTGAACATCTGAATCAAGTTATTTTCATCTGAGGGGACAGGTGAGAACATAGTTTTGGAGAAGCCAGCTTCAGTAACTCGTCACCAACAGCCTGGATGTCCACACAAATGTTTAATCATGCCAAGTTAAGGAACCTTCTAGAACCTTCAGGGTTGCTTAGCAACAGATGTTTGTATGGGAGCCTGTGTGAAAGAGAGAAAATCCACAACAAAAGCAAACTTCTGCATCCAGTTTTTAGTTTTCACAGATGTGTTTGACTTTTCTTGTGTGAGAGTTATATCCTGGGAAGAAACGCTTTAAATCTGTTACTAAACCTCAGAACTGGCGACATCCACGCCCGTGATGGGTGATCTGATGTAAAAGTTTGCAGCATGAACTCTTTTTTTTTAAACAACATGCTTGATTTCCTCACACAGATTTCATGATTGTAAATCTTCCTGTAACATCGTCCATAGATACGAACCATGATGCAGCCGCTGCCATGCTTCACACCAGGGAAGCTCTCATTTTAAATGTGGTCTATAAAATCTCCTCAGTCACAGATTCACGTCTGTGCAGCAACAATAAGAAACCATAAAAGCTCAAAATGACTGATCCGGTTGGAGCTTTCTAAAGCTGCTTTGACTTGATGCGTAGAACTAAAACCTTCGGGTTTAATAACACTTTTTGTTCCTATAATTGTGTAATGAAAGGCCAGATGTGGATGATCCTGCTATGAGTCTGTGAATCAGATTGTAATTCTAGAAAAGCAGACATTAAACGCTAGCTAGGCTAAGCTAATAAGGTCAGACTTAGGTGCATCACCACCCCTCTGGACCCGGTCTGATTCACTGAACCATTAAATAGTTCCCGAGTGCGGCCACAGCTGCAGCTTACCGCTCCCCGCGGGGATGGGTCAAATGTGGAGATGAATTTCACCAGTGAGTGATGATGACTAAGGTAACTTTAAACCCACTGATATTCCAACGGTGAACCTTTTTTTACCTTTTAGTCCCGCTTTCCCAGCCGCTCACCTCATTGTGCCACGACAATCTACATCAGCACCGTTTTCATCAGCATCACCAATGCCGTGGACAGGATTAGGACTGGTGAAGATCTGTGAAGTCTGATGGTTTATTTCTGTTTGCAACCAGATATTGGTGCAATAGTTCATTTGCACCTCCGTCCACCATAAAATCAAAGTCTCATTAAAACCACATTCTATGTCTATGGATAAATATATAACAGAGAATAGTTGTGGTATTTAAATTCTGATCACTAAAAAGATATAAATATATACATATATATATGGGTATTTGCAACAAAGTGTATTTATGATGTGTGTCATTCTGAAGAGTATTTTTAAACAGATCTAATCTGAGTATTGAACCAGTCTGCTTCTCCATGCTTCAGTGGTCCAAGATGATGAATCATTGTAGGATACCATGTTGGGATTTTTAAAGGAAGTGTTATTTTTTATTACTCATTTTATTTATTTATTTGTGTACATGTGTCCAGGTGTGGCAGTGTGTATAATACAAGCAATTATTGTTGTTCGGTTGTATAATTTACTTTTTTCTCTTTGGAAACATGTGCCTTGCTTTGTGATTTTGGTCTAATTTCAATACAGTAGATGGGTATGTACAAAAATCAGGGAATTTCTCTCTTTTTCCCTTTTTGAATCTTTCCTTCATTAGTTTGGAACGCTGGCTGCCATTCTCCCTAAAACCACAACTTCAAAGTAAACTACAAAGAAATTTGGCTAATTCTATAAAAGTGAGAACTCTTTATCACTTCACATAATCTCAACCATTGTGTTAGTAGACACACACAATAAACGGTTCCTGTTAGACAACACAATCAATAAGACTTCACTTCTAGAGATAAAAAGGTTTCGGGTGTTACAACAGGCTAGCTAGCTGGTGAATAGATCAGGTTTTACCAGCTAGCTAACGTTCAGGGCTGGTATGGTCATTACCTTAGCAACAGTCTGCCTGGAAAGCTACTGGTTAGCTAATACAAGCTAGTTAGCTAACCTATTATAAAGGGTACCTGCAGAAAAAACCCAGCATAGACCAGTATATGTTGTATTTTAGTGCTGGTATGCTAGTACAGCATGATGCTGGTGATGGGAACTTAGCTGGACCAGGGTACATACCAGCATGGTGGTCTACAAGCACCAAAGCACAACATGCTGTTCTGTGCTGGGTTTTCAGCAGGGCTTACTGCAGTACTGCTTGTTAAATGCATGCAATAAACTCAGGTTTTTGTATGCTGATTAAAAGCTAGCTCGAATTTGACATTTTTAAAAAGTTGTTGCAATAGAATGGTCCTACAGCTCCATCCATTTTCATTTATGTGTTTACTGCCCATGGTCTACACTGATTGAACAGGAAATTATTCAGCCATTTTGGTTTCAAAAACATAAAGAAAACTGTTTTCCATCTATGTGCTAAAAATGCTAAGTTATCAGGAAAATAATAGTATAATTTACAGTTCATTTATATAAAAACAAGTCCTGTCAAGATGGGTGAACTGATGCTTATTTTGCAATTACTGCATAAGCTAATTTCTATCACCTGATGGATGTTCAGAATGCAAAACCGTGTACAAGACAAAAATAAAAAATAAACAGAAGTTTCTGACAGAAAAAGACAAGACCGAATAATAATGTTTAATCCCACTCTAGCTGTGCCAATATAGTAAAGATAGATATGAAAAAGAAGAGAACAAAAAAGTGAGTAGTTTCACAGTACTAGGAATTTCCTTTGGCAAAATTGTGCACAAGCACAAAATTAGTCATATGGCGGAGACAAAAAACAATTTTGATATTGCCCTAATATTTCCTTTTTTGTCTTGCGCCCCCCATGAAAGAATACTGGCCCCACTGTGGTCCCCCTGGAAAATTTGCTCTAGAACCGCCACAGCTGCTGTAGCCAAAATGTTATAGGATGACGTGTTTTATGAGGGTTCTGCTTCATTCAGAACAAGAATTACAAACATTTCAACTTTTTCCATCCATTCATCCATTTGAGTCATCTTACCCAGGGTAGCAGACTTCCCTCTCCCCACCTTCTTGGGCCACCTCCTCCGGGAAACCCCAAGGAATTCCCTGGCTAACCGAGAAACATAGTCCCTCCAGCGTGTCCTGGCTCTTCCTTTAGGTCACCTAGTTGGACGCGCCCGGAAAACGTCACTAGGGAGATGTCCAGGGAGCATCCTAATCAGATGCCCAAGCCACCTCAACTGGTTCTTCTCAATGTGGAGGAGCAGCTGATCTACTCTGAGCCCCTCCCAAATGACCAAGTTTCTCACCCTATTTCTTAGGGAGGGCCCAGACCCAGTGGCCACAACTCCGGTTGGCCACTTTCTCAATGGAAGCTCGGAACATAGCCCACTCAGATCCAGTGTCCCAGCCTCATCCAGAACATGTCTAAAATTCTGTCGGAGGTGGAAATTGAAATTCCTTCTGACAGCGGACATTCCGAACAGACTCTTAAAATTTTGGGTCTGCCATGTCTGACTGGATTTCTCCCACTCTTGAAGCTGACTTACCAGTTGACAGCTCCACCCCACTCTTCGCCAATGTCCAAGATATGCGCTGCAGATCAGATAAAATGACAACAAAGTCAATCATCGAGCTGCAGCCTAAGGTATCCTGGTGCCAAGATATAGACACATATGGACACCTTTATGCTTAAACGTGTTCATTTTGGACAATCCATAGCACGCACAAAAGTCCAATAACAAAACACAGCTCAGATTCAGATCAGGGGGGGCTGTTCCTCTCAACCACACCTCTCCAGGTCTCACTGTCGTTGCTCACGTGAGCGTTTAAGTCCCCCAGCAGAACGAGGGAGTCAGCGAAAGGAGTGCTCTTCAGCACCTCCTTCAAGGTCTCCAAAAATGGTGGGTAGCCTGAGTTGCAGTTTGGTGCAAAAGCATATACAGGAAAGTCCCTCTACATGTAGGAGGAAGGATGCTACCCTCTCGTTCACCAGGGTAAACCTTGACATACAGGCATCAAGATGGGAGCAACAATTTACCCACCCCTCGGCGACTTTCAGTGGCAGCAAATCCAGAGAGGTAGAAAGTCCATCTCCTCTCGAGGAAACTGGTTCCAGAGCCAGAGGCAAACGTTGAGGTGAGTCTGACTACATCTAGCCAGAACCTCTGAACCTCTCACACCAACTCTGGCTCTTTCCCCACTAGGGTGATATTCCACGTGCCAAGAGCTAGCTTTTGTAGCCAAGGATCAGACCGCCAAGGTCCTCGCCCTCGGCCACCACTTGACACACATTTCACCCAACCCCTTTGACCCCTCCCACGGGTGGTGAGCTAATGGGAAGGGGGAGCCATGTTTCCTCTTTGGGCTCTGCCCGGCCACCAGGCGCTCGCAAGCGTGCCCCGCCTTCAGGCCTGGCTCCAGAGTGACCCGCGTCTGGGCGAGGGAACACGGGGTCTTTGGGCTGCACTTTGTCTGAATCCTCACCTATGACCTGTATGACCCCACCAGAGGCATAAAGCCTCAGACAACGAAGCTCCTAGGATCTTTGGGACACTCAAACCCAGTGGCGGCTGGCCAGTAGAGGGCGATAGGGCGCCGCCCTCCCAGTTTCCCCACAGTTTTTAATTTTTATTTTGAAAAATAAATAAATAAAATTAACAATAATCACATATTCTAAGTAAATTGTGTGTTTTGTAACAAAAATAAATCATATATATATATATATATATATATATATATATATATATATATATATATATATATATATATATATATATAGGTCTCTGCCGGTCTCTGCCGAGCGGTGGAGGCTTGTGCTGTGTTTCAATCGCCCAGACAGGACGGGACCAGCTGTCCAATTGCTGACAAGAAAATCAAAGGGTAGGAATGGGAATGTATCCAGTCAGCGTCGACGTTGTTTCAGAAGCATGATGGGCGATAGAGCTACTGCCAAGGCTTTCGTTGGTGTTCGGAGAGTCTCGACTCCAGCACGTTTTTGGTCGTGACTCGTGACGCACATGGAGCAGACGCAGACATGGACGCCAGTGCGCCTACAACATGGACACCGGATCTCAGCAGCCACTGAATTCAGTTTGGTCTCTTCTCCAGTATCCGTTCGAGAGGAGAACTATGGTGGAAAAACTTAATGTCAAAGAGCTTGGACCAGATCAGCCCGACGTAAAGATAAGCCAGCAGGAGAAGGGTAAACTGTACACACGAGGCTTCTCCCGAAATTGGTACACCAGGAAGCAGTGGCTAGCTGGATGCAATCACGCTAATGCGTTATTTTGCTTTCTGTGTTTGTTATTCAAAACGGCTGGGATCCACAGAAGGTGGATGTGGAACTTGTGTCTCATTGGGGACTCCATTCATTCTCTGACTGAGGAATGCAGCGCATCAGTGCAGCAGCCAACAAAGAAACGGAGGACGTTTGGACAGGGAGAACAGCAGCTGGGAGCAGAGGTAAGCTGTACATTACATTTCTGTAAACAAGACAATCAGAATCAGAAATCCTTGGCTGTCCCACAAACCGGGACATTTGTTTAATAACATGTTTAATGTGCAATAACTGTAAAAACTAATTTCAACACACATACCTATTATACATATTTAATCATGTAAATGTGTATTTCAAGTAAATTTGTACATCAATCTGATTCCATTTTACTTGTTACACTTCTGCTGCAGCAAACAAATTTCCCAGCTTTTGGGACAATAAAACATTTCTGATTTGTCCCAAAAAGTGGGAAATATGACATTTGTAAGAGGATACTGATGACATTATTTCCTATGAAAGTGTTTCCACTTTCCATAAGTCCTAACAGTGTACATTTCTGGCATTTTGTCTAAGTGGTGTTTACTACCATTACTGTAACAGTGACCTGCTCATAATTTTTCGTGTTCACTCAAATGTTGAAATTAAACAAAATGTTTTTGTTACTTGCCTCTTGCATTGCCTATTTACCATACATGGTCGTGTTATTTTATGTCCAATTTAATGCAGTATTTTTCAACCTTGGTCCGCAAGGCAGCGTGCCAATAGTCAGACACACCTGGATTAATCCGTTTGTCCAATGATGTAAGACAGGAAATAAAAGAGCTGTGCTTAATTCAGGAAATAGTGAAGTTGTGCACAAAGCTCAGAAAGCACACGTTTGTTTAAAAATAAAAAATAGCACAGCCCCACCAAAAATATTTTTCACCAGCCGCCACTGGTCTTCACTGATGTTGAGCTGTTTTGGGAATGAGTCGTGTGAGTACGTTGGCGAGAAGATTGTTGCTGGATGTTTGGGTGTCAGACGGGCAGCTGAGAAGCCATTTCTGAGAAAACCATCAAAAACAGACTGAAGTTCCACTGGAGGTCCGAGGGCCGGACTGCTGAGGTCTCGAGGAAAGTTGTTTTTTCAGACGTACCGTATCTCCTTTTTGATTGTTTGGACCTACCAGAAAAAGAACCATAAAAAAGAGCTCGAGCGGATCAGGAAAACATCAACAGTGAGAACTTGTGGTTCATTCCCCCAGAAGTAGCAGGACAAACAAAAATCCACAAATTCTAACAAACTCCAAACATGAACGATGAAGGAGCTCCATCAGGATCTGGACCAGCATGTCAGAGTGAACTACAGAGGTCTAGAAGGACCAACTTTGTAGATACTTGTATTTCTATGTCCGTAACCATAGAAACATCTGACAAAAACCTCTGAAATAGCTCATTTTGAACATCTACAACTGTATTCAGTAAACGCTTGACCACTGCAACTGTAAACGATTTGATTAATCCGATTCACATCTCTCAAAGTGTACAATAGTCTTTATTGATCAACGATAAACTCAAGCTTAAATGATTACAAGTATACAATAAAATCACTGGAAATGTGGCCAGGCGAAACTCGATACTTGTCCTTTTCTGAAGCTCAGCAGGTCTGAGCTCCAATAAAAACATGGAGTTTAGTGAGCTACTTGGCTAACGTTATGTTTTCTATCCAATGTGAGTCCTCCACTTACAGCTAGTACGTCAGCTCAGGGCTGCTTTGCAGGGGTCTCATTTATCAAACAAATGTACTTACGCCAAGCAGGTGTGTGATCTGTCAAACATGGAGGACGCACAGCTGCACGCAGTCTTCGCTTCATAAATCAGAGACTAACGAGAAAGGTTCTCAGCTGAATTTTAGCCACATCTCGCCCTCACCACGCCCACTTACTGCCATAAATGGTCAATGCAAAGTGCCTTGTGGATCTCATGCATATACATAAGCCGACTGTTGCAGCATTTCGATCCCGACCGCAGATCAAGGAAGCGCTATTTCACAAGCAGAAGATGAGGTACCTGTGGGTGAGGAGGAGAAATGAAAGGAAGTGCTTTTGCAAAACAAATAAGAGAAAATCCACGGAGTGGCACAGCGTTGCTGAAGCCGTCAATGCTGACTTCTTCAGAGAGATCTGTGGCGGATATAAAACAAAATGGTCCAATCAGGATTCAATCCCCAGACTCCCGGATGAAAGTCACACGTGCTAACCAGTCACCCAAACAGGATCTCCCCTGTACAAGTAGCCAGGGTGCATGATCAATCGGGTCACAGTGACAGGACACACACTGTCACACACGCATGATGTTATGCCTCAATCTGTCCTTATTCTGCGCTTCAGGCTGTGTGTGTGTGTGTGTACAAGTGATAATGCTGCAGGATTTCATAATCGTATCTTCTCAGCAGCAGCACTACAGGTGCTCTCCATGTCCAACATGTGTGTAAGCCAGGTCCTAAAATTGTCAACTTAAAGTTGCGCACATTTTTCCGCTAATCCCAAAGTTTGCGTGGAAAGTTGCTTACGCAGTTTTCCGACCCCGTTTTGTGCGTATGCAAGCTTGATGAAGGAGACCCCTGGTCTTTAGCTGTGGTTAGTTAAGAGGAAGGCGGGAACTGAAGACATTACTAGTCTCTTATAGGGATGTCCCGGTCAAGAGCAGCACTCGGTATCAGAGCGGGACGACGACACTCAGCTTCTGATCTCGTCGTGTTGGCTCGGTGTCCAGTTTTACGTTAGTGGAGCTAATTTAACACCAACACCTTTAACCGGGAGCTGGAGGCGAGTTCAAGGAAACCAACCAATAAAAAGCCTTGTGAGGTTGGCGTTTAAAATGTTAGCGCTCGTTTCACTTTACAGAATATTTAAGGAACGACTTCCCTCTCATCTTCTTCCAGTTTGTGTTTTTAAACCCGTCGTGTAGAGCAGACCACAGGGCTGCAGAGTCGCTGCTTTTAACTGCATTTATAAACACTGTTGGCCCTTTCAGCAGCCCAGCTGGTGTTTACGGATCCTCTACGAACGGTTGTTTAGGAGCAGCGTGTGTCTAAAGAGGCTGGGCCCTGTATCAGGGCCATGTCTTCATCAGGACATCTCTAGTTTCTTGCATTTGGCACAGATTAACACACATTTACCCTTCGTCCCCGCCCATCTGGCTGCTGTAAGTCCATTAGTGGGCACGTTGTCAAGGCTCTGTGACATTTAGGGTTACACAGCTGTACAGTCATGGCACTGATATAAAACGTTACATGTATAGATTTGTCACTGTCTTAAAGGCTTTGCTTAATAAAGTTAGATTTATAAAGGCCGCGTTAACCAAACTGACTGAGGTGACAACCACAATGCATCTAGAACTACAGTGGAGAGTTAGAAAAGTCCAGTCTGAGCACAAGTCCTTGGTGCACACCAGAGTTCAGCTGAAAGCTCGTTAAGAGTCTGGAACTCGTGAAGCCGACCACGCCACTCGGCTGCGACTCGACTCGACATCTCGGGTCATCCAGCCTCAAACGTTTACAGTAAAGTCACGAAGAAGAAACCAAGTATTGGGAGGGAGAGCAGTCTTCCAACGTGAAGCTTCAGGCATCGTTAGCAGAGTTGTTCACTGGCAGCAGTTTGTGAAGGAGGCAGGTGGGTGTCTAGTTAGGGCGACTGTAAGGCAGCTTATCCTGACGTGTGTGAAAATGCACTGGTGATGAGGCCATCGGAGAGAGAGTCACAATCAAAGAGATAGGTGCAGAGAGATCCTGTGAGGATGGACACCTGCAGAACCACCTGCTGGCTTAGCATGTCCACACCTGGGGGGGGGGGGGGGGGGGACAAAAAGGTACAGCTCAGAAAACTGTCACTGGTCTCTGATGTCGGGGAAACCTGACCCTCCCCATGACTACCGTTATCAGACACACATCCAGAAACTACAGAACAGGATCACATAAACACCTTTTATAATAATCAGACACCATTTTAACACCAGCTGACTGATTTACCTTCACGGTGCTGTCCACAGCTCCGGAGAACAGGCGCCCCCTGGAGACCGCCAGCGCCGTTACACTGCCCTGGTGCCTCAGCAGAGTCTGGGTACAGATCATGTTGTCCATGCTCCACACCTGCAGCGCCGACAGGGAGGGTGTTACCTCAAAGGACACACACACACACACACGCACGCACGCACGCACGCACACACACACACACACACACACACACACACACACACACACACACACACACACACACACACACACACACACACACACACACACAGACACACACACACACACACAAACAGACACACACACACACACACACACACACACACACACACACACACAGTACTCACCCTGAGGGAGCGGTCGTAGGAGGCGCTGAACACTTTAGTTTGGTCTGGGGTAGAGATGACAGCCAGAGCATAGACTGTCCCCACATGACCCGTTAGGGTTCGCACTTGTTCTTTAGTCTCAATGTCCCACACCTGGAGATCACACACACACACACACACACACGTCTTACCGCGCTTCACTGGGTTGGAACAGGTTGTGGTTACCACACCAGTGCACCAGCAGCATGGTCGACTACAGACCAGCACCTTCTTACATGAATCAGGTTTTCATAGGTGCCACAGACGATGTGGTGGTTGGTGACGGCGATGGAGTAGACGCTGCCCCCGCTGGTCTGGAGGACATGGACACACTCCAGGGAGCGGATGTCCCAAATCTGACAGAGAAGAGATGTGTGAACAGCGCTTTAGAGCAGGTACCCTCCCCGTTACGCTACAGCAACAGCAGCCCGCCACGTGGAAGCCTCCACTTTAGTGACCACTGAGAGGTTCAGCAGATGAGGGAGTTGGACTCGTACTACCACCTCACAGATCCCAGCATGTGGTTATCTTCATTAGCAGGTTAAACTGGACGAACCTTGATGGTCTGATAGGAGCCGCTGTACAGGTGGTTCTGGGAGGCTACCAGCGCTCTGACCCAGTGGTTCAGACCAGTGAGCTCTTTCTTCAGCTTCAGCTCTGTCCCAACAATGTCCCACACCTACACACACACACACACACACACACACACACACACACACACACACACACACACACACACACACACACACACACACACACACACACACACACACACACACAC
Source organism: Nothobranchius furzeri (assembly GCF_043380555.1). Taxonomy (NCBI): domain Eukaryota; kingdom Metazoa; phylum Chordata; class Actinopteri; order Cyprinodontiformes; family Nothobranchiidae; genus Nothobranchius; species Nothobranchius furzeri. The sequence continues at coordinate 71,695,784 of NC_091752.1, forward strand.
ACACACACACACACACACACACACACACACACACACACACACACACACACACACACACACACACACACACACACACAGGAAAGACCAATACCAGTGACAGACCTGCCAACCGAGTCATAAATTTTCGAGTGCGACTTGTGTGGTGTTTTTTAGACTCCATTGCTTTCCACGCTGTAATTTCCCTTTCACCGGCTGAGAATTGACAGAGGTGTGACCAAGTCACTGCTTTGCAGGTCACAAGTCTTTCCAGTCAAGTCTCGAGTCAAGTTCAAGTCAAAGACAACCAAGTCCAAGTTGAGTCCAAAGTCGATGATGTGGAAGTCCAAGTCAAGTCCAAGTCCATAACTTTGAATTTTCAAGTCATAATCAAGTCATCTGTCCGAGTTTATTTTAATGACGACGATAATAAATAAATCCCAGAAATAAAGACTCGTAAAGCTTCGCTGACTCGCTGAAACAGCAGAAAGTTCTGCTGCATCCAGCAGAACCAAGAAGGATTTATGATTTCTGTCCATGTCGGGTCACTTTTGTGATGAAATATCAAATACGCTCAAGTCATCAAGTCAACAGATGCAAGTCGATTCAAGTCGCAAGTGTGTATAGATTTTATCAAGTCTAGTCAGAAGTCATTAAAATAATGACTCGAGTCCAAGTCGAGTGACTCGAGTCCACACCTCTGGAACTTGATTTTATAATAAAAACAACACAAGAGCCATCTTGCTTGGTCCTGCGTGGTCTGCAGCAAACGTTCTACGTGTGTCGGATCACTGGCGTGATGAACAGATGGCCACCATCTTTCAACGCTTTTTGTGTTCTGCACGTGCCGGCAGTCTGCAAAACACACACTTCACCTTTTCAAGCTCACTCAGCAGCAGCGAGTGGGAACCGGAGGACGGAGAGAGGAGGGGTGTTGCGCTATAATTGTTTTTCTCTGATTGGCCGAAACTCCTTCAGCACGCTGCCGAGTCGTGTTGCCAGACACGAGCACCACACGTGCACACTTGCTGCAGAACTCACGGTCTGCAGCTTCGGGCGTGGTTCGGAGGGGCGAGTCGTGGTGCTACACTGAATGCGTACAGGGTGGCGGGTGGCGGACTCTAAAGGCAACAGCAGGACCGTCATCCCAGAGAAGAGATCTGAGCCGGGGAACTGGTAAGGGTGATGATGTCACTAAGTGGGGGCGGGGTTAGAATCAGTGCTGGCTCTACCTTGATGGCCTTGAGGGAGCCGCTGAACAGCATGTTGTGGGAGGAGACCAGTGTGCATACTGGGTTATCGTGAGCACGGATGGTGTTGACCTTCTGCAGAGTCTGGATGTCCCACACCTGCACAGGAGACAAAACCGTCCGCAGCTCAGGCGAATGATTACAGCTGAAACAGCAAAGTGGAGAGAGGAGGCCGTTGCTCACAATGATCGTGCAATCTGCAGAGCCACTGTACAGCTTGTTGCTATGGAGACAGAAACAGAGCAGGTCAAACGAGGAGGAGAGCGAGCATCCCCAGAACAGGCTGTGTTTGTGTTACCCCTGGATACACAGAGCCAGCACGATGCCATCGTGACCCTCCAAGGTCTTCTGACACTTGTAGGTGGTGCAGGTGTCCCACACCTACACACACACACACACACACACACACACACACACAGTGTCAGTTTTAGGTCGTTTCACCCGCCCTGCTGTCCACAACCCAACAGCAGCAGTGTTTTGGACTCTACCTTAATGGTCTTGTCTGACGACCCGGAGAAGAGCAGGTCTCCAGTGGAGTAGACGCAGAGACACCAGACAGGACCTTGGTGTCCCACAAACGTTCCCTTACACTTGAAGATCTGCTGTGGGTCGTAGGCTGAGCAGAAACACAACAACAGGTGCAGCTACATTAGAGAGGAAGGCGGCCGTCCACAGAGGTCCGTCAGCTCCAGGACAGACGGCTACTTACAGCCCAGGATCCCCATGTTGAGTCTGGCGTTGATGTGAGACAGCTCGTCCTGCAGACACACGTCCATGTTTAGAATAAGTGCATGTGACCGCTTTCTCTGGAAGGTGCTCAGACGCACTCACGTTAAGCATGGAGGCATCTCTCCGAAACTCCATCAGGTCCTCGCTGAGTTTACTCTGGTTCTCATCCAGCATGTCTTAAAACAGGCACAGGGTTACTCACGTCCTCCCCAGCCAATAAAAGCAGGACCTCACCGTCCCCGTCTCCGTTCACGTACAAAACCGGTTCTGACTGCTTAATCGGGGTCGTTTAAAAAGTCTGCTGGTGTAAAACACGAGGATGGTCTAGCTCCACACATCCGGGGCAGCGTGTACAGAAACCAGTCAGAAACATGAAATTTGACCTGAAGACGACGACGCTGTGGTTTATACGTACGTCCCTGTGAGCTCAGGCGTGGAGACGTCTCCGTCATCCGGGCGTGCTGCAACAGGACAACAGAGGCAGTAGCACATTTCTGGGGTGTCCTGCCACCATCCCAGCCAGACACGCCCGTCTCCTCTACCTCGAAACCACCTTTCCGGTCGTTTCCTAACGAAAACCCTGCCGCGGACCTTTGTACTCCTCCAGTCACGGTCGTACGAACGCTCGCACCGTTCTCCGATCTGCTCTGTGTCTACCGCTAGATAACCTTCTAATGGCGGTGAAGGGAGCGGCGTCCCGACCAATCATACGCATGCGCTGTGTAGTAACAACAACTGAGCCCGTCTCCACCCCCCCCGCAGACACGCGTATAGACTAGGCTCCGGGAGCAGCTTCCCATCTCACCAAATTTCAGCTCCAGGTTTTTCTCCAGCTGGTCCAACTTCTCCGAGAGTTTTCCCAACATGGAGCGCAGAAAACCGATATCCTGGTCCTTCTGCGCCAGAGTCAGCTGCATCTCGTGGAACCTAAACGTTCAACATTCAAGGACACGCGTTTAGCAGAACGTCTCCGGGTCAGTGGAGGTAAAACAGCCCGAAACAGGAACCACGCTCTCAGGTAAAGCCCACCTGTCATCCGTCTGCTGCAGAAACTCCTTCAGGCCCTCAAACTTGCAAACCTCCAGGTGGGTTTCGTACGTGTCCTGGTTCCCTATGAAGGTGCAGCTGTGGGCGAGAAGGCACGGAGCAGACGGGCGTAGGTAAATCAGCTGATCTCATCAGCAGCAGAGAGTAACAGAACTTTAAAGACCGACCCGTATTTGGAGTGAGGACATTTGATGTGCTCACATTCCTTGAGGTGAGCCTCCAGGTTCATGGTGAGCAGGGGGGGGCAGGAGGGGTTGTTGGGGCACCGGACCGGTCTGTACTCACACGTGGCCTCGTGTTCTCTGCACAGGAACGACACAGAATCAGTCCAGCATCGTTTAGCGCGCCGTGACACCGGCCGTGGGCGCGGGGCTCCTACTTGCGTGTGGACAGCTTGATGGTGAAGGGGCAGCCCAGCGGGTCCACCTCGAACACGCTGGGTTTCCCCGCCATGGAGGTCGCCGACGCCGCAGCTCCACCCGTGCCGCTGCTCGTAGCTCTGCAGCCATATTTACAGTGAATGAACAGCTCTCCGATCTGCTCGGCGACGGCGATGTTGTTCACCACGACGGTCAGCTTGGCAGCATCCACAGGGCACTTGTCTGTGAGGCAGAGGTGTGACCAAGTCACTGCTTTACAGGTCACAAAAAAGTCAAAAGTCTTTCCAGTCAAGTCTGGAGTCAAGTCCAAGTCAAAGACAACCAAGTCCAAGTCAAGTCCAAGTACTTCATTTTGAATTTTCAAGTCATAATCAAGTCATCTGTTCAACTTCAATTTAATGACAATGATGATAAATAACTCCCAGAAATAAAGACTCTTAAAGCTAAAGATGCACAAGTCATCGTCAAGTCAACAGATGCAAGTCAATTCATGTCACAAGTCATTGGCGTTCAAGTCCGAGTCAAGTCTTAAGTCTTTATAGATTTTATCAAGTCAAGTCAGAAGTCATTAAATAATGAGTCGAGTCCACACCTCTGCTGTGAGGAGGCACATCAGTAAAGTCATCATGGAGGTCTTCTACCCAGCTGGTTCCACAGCTGAACGGCAGAAGGAGCTGGTCTCGGTTTTACTCGGGCGAGTGTGAAGGAGCTGGTCTCGGTTTTACTCGGGCGAGTGTGAAGGAGCTGGTCTCGTTTTTACTCGGATGAGTGTGAAGGAGCTGGTCTCGTTTTTACTCGGGTGAGTGTGAAGGAGTTGGTCTCGTTTTTACTCGGGCGAGTGTGAAGGAGCTGGTCTCGTTTTTACTCGGGAGAGTGTGAAGGAGCTGGTCTCGTTGTTACTCGGGCGAGTGTGAAGGAGCTGGTCTCGTTTTTACTCGGGAGAGTGTGAAGGAGCTGGTCTCGTTGTTACTCGGGCGAGTGTGAAGGAGCTGGTCTCGTTTTTACTCGGGCGAGTGTGAAGGAGCTGGTCTCGTTTTTACTCAGGTGAGTGTGAAGGAGCTGGTCTCGTTTTTACTCGGGTGAGTGTGAAGGAGCTGGTCTCGTTTTTACTCGGGTGAGGAGCTGGTCTCGTTTTTACTCGGGTGAGTGTGAAGGAGCTGGTCTCGTTTTTACTCGGGCGAGTGTGAAGGAGCTGGTCTCGTTTTTACTCGGGTAAGTGTGAAGGAGCTGGTCTCGTTGTTACTCGGGTAAGTGTGACGCTCTCGTTTCTGCAGAGGTCTCGGTATGAACAAACACCTAGTGAGTGGAGGAAAGCTCTGCAACAGCTGAGAATACGTCCAGTACCATAAACCTGAGATGATGTATTAAAAAACACCCGTGCATAATCTGGAGCCTTACTCGTTAATATTCGTGACATGCAAGAACACTCTCCTCTGATTGGCTCACAGCCACTGCCTTCGTTTTTCCGTGGGTCAAAAATTCAACGATGATGTTTTATCCCCACAAATAACACACACCTGAACCTGTTCCGCCATGTTATGGAGTTGCTAATGCTAATGGTTAGCTCTGCTGTCTGACGCATGCTCTGCTCTCTCCCTCCCATACAAGGTCACAGGTCAAGGTGGGCGGGGCCACTACATCTCATACCATGCAACTTTTCCATGTTTTAAATCATGTTCTTGAGCCAATGTGTGCTAAAACGGCCCTTTACAATCCTCCACAGCTCTCTGTGGCCAGAATACTGCACTTGCAACTTCAGAGTGGCGGCTGCCTCGTGTTGGACTTAGTAAAATGAAGCTGACATGCTAGCGCTGCAGTCTGCTTCCAGCACATTTCCTGGATGTTTTAGATCAGGAGCACAGCTGATTTGTTAGATGTAGAGATGAACCGCTCCTGTAGACACTAATGAAGGCTGGGAGACGTTTCAGCTGTTAGATGTAGAGATGAACCGCTCCTGTAGACACTAATGAAGGCTGGGAGACGTTTCAGCTGTTAGATGAAGGTGTTAAACGACAAACGTTCACTTTGCTTTGACTAACAGACACTGGGGGGTGCTAAAAGCAAGCCAAACTGGAAATTATCCATTTAACATGGTCAGATGAGTGGGAATAACAAGTTATGCAGTTAGGGTTAAACTAGGACCGAGCACATCGTCCGCTCCTGTAAAAACACCAGTTTGCCCTCTAGCTGTAGGAAGCCCGGTGCACTGTCTCAAACAGGAGCCAGCTCCATCACCAGAGCCTCTTTAGTGGAAACGTGCAACAGACTCACCTGAAGTCAAGGCACAGCGTCTGCAGAAGGTGTGCTGCAACAGGAGGAAACAGGAGACTTAACGCATTTTTCCATAAATAAAGGTTATTTTAAAAACGCTACAGATGCCCAACGACGGTTTTTGGTGGCAGACGGACAGAAAAGGACACAAACTGCTGCAGCAAGCTGGACAACAGAAACGGGTCGAGGGTGTTTCATCAGCACGAGCAGGCTCACGTCAAACCCCAGAGCCGGTTAGAGGGAAGAAGCAGTGAATAAATACGAGATCTCACACGGAGAAGTCTGCATGTGTTTTTCAAACATTTGGACTCAAACTGGATGGTTAAATGTGAGACTTTACTAAGACCGGACTTCCACTGGGTGTTTGGCGTTGGAGCAGGAAAACCACCGGAGCGGCTGGACGAGAACCACGCATAAAGTAGGAGAAACTCACCCCGCACGTGGTGATGACGGGGTCCTTGAAGACGTTGCAGCACAGCTGGCAGCAGAGTTTGACTGAAGGCTGCTCAGCAAACACCTGGGGCTCCTGCCACAGAAGCAAGATGAGTGTTTCTGACAACGACACACACACACACACACACACGCCTGCCTCGACGCTGACACACACCATGTCCTCCTCTTCCTCGTGGAGGGAGAAGGTGGAGCGCAGAGACATGTTGGACTCAGAATGGAGAGACCGGATTGAGATGGCCGAGTCGGACCTCCGCGGAGTGCCGATGGGAGGCTGAGTGGAGGAGGAAAGCAGAAAAAACTTTCATCACATTTAATCTGGAGATGCAACGTTCCTACGGCAGCGAGAGGCTCTTACCATCCCATCATCGTCATCACGAGGGGAGTAGGTGAGCGTGCTGGAGGAGGAGGGCGTTCTTCTGTGCTGTTTGTAGGTACCGGCTCCCTCAGCTGAGAACATCAGAGAAGACACAGTAAGAGAGGGACTCGGGACCGAGACGGACGAACCAAAGGGGGGATGACCTTTGTCACCTTTAGCTCCAGTCACCACGGCTGAGAAGGTTGGGCCGAACGCAGCTTCCATCCTGCCCTGCAGCGAGGAGACAGGAAGACGACCGCTTCACCCACTGACACGGCTGTGGTGAGTGATGTCACCAGAACCACGACCAGGTCTGCGTTTATCTCTCATTAACACCAAAACAGGGACCAACCGGGCTGGGGCCAAAAATCAGAGGCAATCTCCCAAACTCTGAGATTAAAGTCAAGTCTTCGGGAGGAAAAACGCAGATTTGGTTTCCGACAACTTTCTGATTTAGTGAGAAAAAGTCAAAGCTGATAAAAGTTCTAGTTTCACTAAATGAAAACTCAAATGTTCTGGTGGTTTCATCATGAAGCTGCAAGAACAAAGCTCTGAGACGTAAGTCTGCACAGTTTCTAACAGCTGAAGGACCAAACAGCAAAATTATGACATCAACATTTAAATCTGGCTTTCTTTTAATATTATTAATACTATTTTTATTTTATTTTAAATGGATTCATCCACGCCGGCTCACTTCTTACCCCACTGCCTGAGTCTGCTGGGGGTGTGGGGGGGCCGCTGGGGATGGTCGAGGAGGTGGCGGACGCCGCTCCGCCTCCGGAGTACTGGTTGTAGCGAGGTGTTTTACTGCTGCTCATCACTCAGACACCAACAGGACACGCCGAGGGCAGCTGGACCGCTAATCCTGCAACATAAAACTCTCGGTTTGGTTCAGCAGAAGTTCTGAGGAGCTCTCCTCCTTCCGTTAGTGATCTACTCACAAAAAGAGCAGAAGTGAGTGCTGAGAATATCACCTGAAGGATAAACCACTGAACAACCCGGCTACAATCAGAGCGGTTTTCATCTTCATCAACGTGGATAGAAAACACCGACGAGTCCTCACACGTGCCAAATGCAATCAAACCTGAGGGTTTGTTGTCTCGGTGGGAGCTAAAATCGTAAATGTCTTCAATAATCACTTCATCAAGTCCGGTCATGCCTTTGCAACAGCTTCACCCGTCTCTGGGGTAGCGACTCGGCTACATGCTACTCAATCCAGTTTATTTATAAAGCAGCACATCAGGACCAGAGTCGTCTCACGGGCCTTCACTCAGTAAACAACACAGGTCGGGTCATGAAGCCAATCAGTAACACGTTTCCTACATAAGGAAGCCAGCAGGTCGCATCGAGTCACTGACTAGTGTCAGAGTCTTTACAGCAATCCTCATACTCAGCAAGCATGCAGCGACAGTGGAGAGGAAAACTCCCTTTTAACAGGAAGAACCCTCCAGAGGATCCTGGCTCAGTATAAGCAGCCGTCCTCCACGACTCATTTAAGTGTCTTACGTGGTCTTTGGTTCATAGCCTTTCATATCACATCATCAGCTGTAGTCATGTCTGCATCAGGGTCATTTCCCATTTAGACCAGAATAATCCTAATCTGCTAGTCTGATGACTTCTGCTTCTACTGAGAGAAGCTTCTCAACCTGAGGCTCATCTACAGCACACCTGAGTAGCCTGGCTAGCATCAGCTCAGCTCAGGAGTAACAGCATCAGATGACCTCGTGGATGACTCCAGATGTGTCTGCAGAAGGCCTCTTCCATAGCCACCCAGCTCTGCCAGTCAAAGGGGAAACCTAAAATACTCCGCAGTCTGCATGTGGTAGTTTACATACCGAAAATCCTCTAATATTGGCCTGTATTCCATTACCGGCCGGGTCTCCTACATTAGCCGGTGAAAATATATATCTCTCATATAAGCTCTTTCATATATTATTATAAGCTCTTTTATATGAACAAATATGTATCTCTCACTTATGCTCCTTATATATTATCATAAATACATTATTATATGCCTTTTCATGGAATCTTGTTATAATATCAAAGACCTCTCTGTGCCTTTTCTGCTCAAGCTGAACAGCTGCATAAGGGAGTGAAAGCGTTCCTTCCTTCAGTTCCTCAATACAAGAACAACTGTCTTTGTTAGCAAAGGATGTTGCAGGATGTGTCCTGATCATCTCAAGGTTGCATGTCCTTGGGATGAATTGGTCTTTCATTAACAAGGCTATTAGCTGACGTGCGTCTGCAGGTGCAGATGGCAGAATTACGTGTGTGTATGGCAAACTACGTATGTAACATTCCTGTAATCTTCAATAAAAATCAGCCGTTTTCAGCAGAACGGCGAGAGTCTGTCCGAAGCATCTGGCAAGAGCAGGTCGCGGGACTTGCTGCAGAGACTCTCCCCCTCATGAGCGGCGAAACAGTGAATGGACTTCTGATCATTTGTCTCCTCGTTCTGTCAACTTAAAAGGTGTTTAACTCCATCTACTCCGTACCCGTGCTTGGTCTAACGGAAGAGAGACCAACAAATTTGGCGTCACGAACAGGATTTTTTCTTTTTGAAGAAAAAGGAGTTTTTGGAGGACAATTTGACCAACCGACCCAGCGAACAGATCTTGGCACAGAACACCGCGGTGGAAAACAAGGTGAGCAGAGCCTATTATCTAAAATCTGCTCATTGGATTTATCCAAAGCCTTTGTGTCCAGAATCATAGTAGCTGAGGTCCTAAAATAATAGTTGGAGAAGAAAGTGGAGACAAGTGCAGAAAGAATAAGAGATTTTTTTTGTAATGGTTTAATGGTGAAATGAAATGAGGATTTTTCTAATGGTTTAATGAGTAAATGAGAAAAGGAAATAGTACAGAAATAGGGGTTGGAGGCCCAGAGCATTAATAAGCTCTAAATTCCATTTAAAGAAGGGTTGGAGGCCCAGGACAAGGTCCTAAATTCCATTTCCAGGTCGTGGCTGACCACACTATTTGCTGACGAGCGGATAGAATATATAACAAGGTTATATAAAGCTTGGCTGGATCCATAGGTGTGGGAACCCTAAAAGTCCACAGGTCAAGGACCTGGTTTTTTTTTGTGTTAAGGGAAGGGGAGGCTAAAAGAGAGCTCCCTGGATTTTAAGGTCGAGGACCTTTTGCATGAGATGAGAAAAATGTTCTGAGGTAACTGTTTTTGCATAAGATGATAAATGTTTTGACTGCTTCTGTGTGAAGAGAGCAGTGCTTTTGGCTATTTCTGCGTGCTTTTGGCTGTTTTTGCATAAAATGAGCAATGTTTAAATATGACAAGCAGCCCAGTTGAAGCCACGAGAAATAAGGTTTTATTGAGAAAGTCAGCGGAAGAGGCGATGAAGAAAAAAGGGGTAGATGTTAACAGTAGAGGTAACTGGAGAAAGATTTGGGAAGTGAAGGCTGCAGAATCAAGAGAAAAAAGGCACAGCTGTAGACAAGCTTCACTGTGTGTGTAAGCTGAGTTCAGCCTGTGTGTGTGAGGCGCAGCAAGAGGCTGCTTACGGCTCTGGATTGAAAGTGCAGCACTAGGAGAGTGCAGAATGCAGAGCAGAGTTTTGGGAGCTCCGTGTGTGTGTGTATGTGAGTGTACAGCGCTGGGTGTGTGTGTGAAGGCCTGATGCGGTACCAGAAAATAAATAAATAAGCTAAATAAGAGCTTTAAAAAGTTGCAACTCGTATATGTAAATTACACTGCAGTGCTAAAAATTAATGTTTGGAGCTACGCAAAATTCAAATTCTGCAACCCTGTTCTGATCAGTCTTTGAACAGAACACCATAAGTTAATAAATAAAAGGTTTTTAAAGTAACATATGCATATGTATGTGTGTATGTATGTATATGTGTATACATATATACATATGTAGTGTAGAAGCGTGATAATCATTGGTGTGTGGGGCAGCATGTGAGTGACCCCGATCTGGGGGTTAAGTGACCTGGAGATGAAAAAAGGGAAAAAACCACCAAGAAACGCAAGTAAGGATGTAAATGACAGCTTTATTTTAGAAATATAGTCATATAGCTGCTAAACAGTAAAATCAAAACAGATCTGCAGAAAATAAATATATAAACTATTCCTCAGAGCGCTCTCAAAAAAATTGCAATTGGATTTGCTCTAATGTTACATAAGGCCTGCTTAAAAGCATAGTAAGCATTAAATTCTGAAAATAACCAGTGCAGTGTTAAATAAATTCTGTGCTTAAAATATTATATATATATAGAGAGAGAATAAATAAGTGACGAACTGACTTACCTTAAAAAAATAATAATAATAATAAAAAGAGACTGTGACAAACAAAGAATGTCTCTGTGCCTTGTGAATGAGTGAATGTGTGTCTTCTTGCATGAGCTGCTTTCGCTGGATCTTCTGAATGACGCAGTTTTTAATAGAGGGAGCAGCTGCTTGAGAAACAGGGTGCGGTCCATGTTTTTACTAGACGGTTATTTAGTTCGAGAGACTGTGGAAACAATAGAAAAAGAATTTATCGTTAGTGTGAGGACAAGAAAATCCTTTAAAATACAAAAGTTGTATGGTCGTGGTTATAAAGGAAGTATTTTGTCTGATTATGGGCCGTGGAGTCAGCTGGACTCCCTCGCTCTCACAGTTTTTCTGTGTAACATGCAGTTTTAAGCAATTTGTGACTTTAGAAAGGATATTTTTCGGTGTTTTGGACGTACCTTAAGGCTTCTGGTTAGGGTATTCAGGAGATCCTTCCTCTCGGACAGATTTAGTGAGAATGACTGGAGTTTCAGCCTGGGGACCTGACTCCACCCACTTTTACACACAGGAGTCCCGCAGTCTAAAAATAGCACAGGGCGCTGCGAAAAGCAGCTCTGAACCTCTCAGGATCATCTTTATGAAAACCATAAAATTAACAAATAATCAGTCAGGAAATAAAATATTTGTTAAATCTTGCTATAAAACAAAATCCAATAATTGTCTTACCTCAACTTTAAGAACCATTAACGTTAATGGCTGGATTTTGGGACGCTGAATAATGAAAAAACAGATAAACTAAGTATTATTTCCTGTAACCTGGCTAGAAACTGTACTAGGCTGTTTTGAGTTAAAAACTGGTAGTTATTTTCCCAAAATAAAATAGATAAATAAAAAATGAAAGGAGGGATCTTGCATTTGGGATAGATTGTGCCTAAAGTTTAAAACCTGTGTAGAACCGATTTGACGATTCAGAAAAATTGTGCATAGGAAGTAGTCTAGATTTACCTTTGAGTCAATAAAGTCGACTAAATATTAGAAACCTTCGTTGATTTTGATTTGTAAAAGAGAAAGTTCTGTCATTTTAACTCAATCAACATATTTAAGGAAAACGTTTACTGTGCATTGTGGCAGGCATGAACTTTACTGGGTGGGCCTGTCACAACCAGCTGCAAAGAATGTTTGGCTCTGACTTCTATACAAAGAGAACCTGGAAGCCCTCACCAAAGAGAACCTGGAAGCCCTCACCAAAAGCTGTGACTCATAACATAAAGACGGGGAGCACTACAAGATGGACAAAGAGGCAGAAACTTATTTGCCCTGCTGCTGATGAAACAAAGTACAAAAGGGGGAGCATGTGTGCTAACATGTGAACTTCAATCAATGACGGTGGTCATCCTGGACTTACAAAGAGAGGCTCAAAAGAGACTGTTTCCTATGGTTACACCCAGTAAAAGAGTGCTTGCTGCAGTCAGGTAATGAACAAGGCTTTTTGGCAACAACCAGTTGAATTGATGAAATGTCAGAACTGTGGAAAATTTACTAAACTACTGTAGAACATAGTTAACTGAGAAAGTTAGCCTAAAAAAGATAATAATAATATCAATAAATAAATAAATAATAGGATTAGTAACCTGGATTTCAGCCCAACTCACCATTGGACGTCAATATAATCTTTATTGTCTTAGGATTCTCAGCTGCAGCGGACATGCAGTAAAGCCTTATTTTCTTTTCAAAAAGTCATTCATCGGCGTCATCACTTATCTTCATTAGTTAAGGAAACGGTGTCTATTTATAAGTCTAGGAGAACGCTTTAGGCTTCAACAGTTCTCTCCTTCGAGCAAACATGCGCAAATTTCCGGACAGTTTATAGTAACGTTCCATCCCATTCCATTCATTGCATAAAAATAAACATTAAATGAATAATTTGGCATCCAGCTGACTAAATGATTCATGGAACATCTCATCCGAGACGACAGTGTTGTTTCAGCTCCGTTGAGTTTCCCAACAGATCTAGCCAAACCTAGCTGATCCTATATTTTTCTATCAGCTGTAAGTTCTAACGTAGAAAATAATGTCACAAAAATATTGAATAATTGTACCCCTCATTCGATAAAAATTATGTTCACATTTTTATCTTGTGAAATCTTTAACATAATATTTTTGAATGGCCTTTTTGACGACAATTGGCTAAAAAATCTTTAAGATTATCATCACAGGATGGCATGATAAATAAGTAAATAACATAAATAAATAAATAGACAAAAATAAGAGAGAAAAAGCAAAATTAATTAAATGAAACGTAATAGTGATAAAAAGTTAAAGTGATCTAAAATCTGTCATTCAGCGCCACTGGAAAAAGGAAGAGGATAGGGGAGTATCTCTTAGCACAAATCACGTTATTGATTTAGCAATGCAGCTTAATTTCAGATGCTTTAAGGATGATACTAACTTGTGTTATAGATGAAGGAGTAGCACAGAAACACTTCTAGATGAGGAGATAAGGAAAAAAAACTGCTGATTACCAATACTATGCACAAACAAACCTGTAACTGCAGTTTCGTTATTTATGAATTAACCTTAAGTAGTGAATTAATTCTTAGGATTTCTTGTGCGAGTAGTGTTCCTAAAAAAGAAAGAAAGAAAGAAAGAAAGAAGGTAAGAAAGACAGGTAGTTTAGGTAAGGGACAACCTGAAACTTTTTGGTTGAATTGATAGTAAAGTGATTGTCCTAATTTCTAATTGGAGAGATCACATCGCAACGTGAGTTTAGAACAGCAGTTATGGGAAGTTTTGTTGGATTAATTTGATTACACGCTTTAGGTCCTATTTTTTCTTTCCACTGATTTAGCGTTAGGTTAAGTATTTCACACTTTCGCTTCAGTCTGACATTTGCTTGGTGTGTGAGGGCACAGAGACGTGTATGGACCGTGTGTTTGACTGTGTTTGTCTTGTTTGTTTGTTTATTTATCTATATGGGCATGGCCGAGCCTTGAGAAACATCAACAAAGACATTGGACTATTCTGAGTAAATTAACCAATTCAAATTCAAATTCAGGATCCTGAAACAATTTGGTTATAACCTCTAATTAATGAAGGACATCTTAAGAATTCATTGTACAAGGCATCATCTCCAGTGTTGCTGGAACTGTTATAAAACCCATGCATGGTTGTATATTTTAGTTTGATCATTTATACTCATTGAATTATTGTTGTTTGCTTTATGTTTTAATTTCTTTGCAATTTTTTCTCTGTGACACAGGTGGAGATGCTGGTGGCAAAATGGATCCCACACATTTCTTTCTCCCACACACATTCTTACTCTCTCTCTCTCTCTCTGTGTATGTGTGTCTGTGTGTGTCCATGTCGTGATGTCACTGTACCTTTAATTGCGCTTGCTGTTCGTAACTGTATGTGTCTGATGTTGAAGGTATCAGAGGCTAGGGTCAGTAAGAGCTAGGACATTTTTGTGCATAACCTCTAATCCCTAGGCGATCGGTCCGGGGAACTTCTGGTCCGGCCGGAGTGTGAGCCTTCCTACCAACTATCTGCCGAGATCAAGGACTGCACAAGTCGAGAAAGCCTTCATTGGACCAAAACTACACACACGAAGAGGCTTCGCCTTCGGTGCCAGGCGTCTGGGTCCTGCTAAAAGTCACCAAAAGGAAGTGGACGGAACCGAGGTGGACCGAGCCATACAGGATCACGGAGAGGACATCACACGCTGTCCGGCTGGACGGGAGGAGCCTAACCTGGAAGAGAAGCAGCCGACATCTGCCTGACCAGAAAAATACCCAAGGACCAGGACGAGAAGCAGCTGACTTCTGCCTGACCGAAAAAATAAAAAAAAACAAACACAAACACAAACACAACAAGGGACTTAAAAACCAGGAAGAGAAGTAGCTGGCTACAGTAGCGTGCCAAGCTACCAATTCTGCGGGACGAGGTAGCGTGCCAAGCTACCAACACATCCTGCAGGACGAGAATCTTGATATCATCACCCCCTGCAGCTGCCTGGAGCCAGTGAAGGGTCCTCAACAGGGGGAAGAAGTAACCACCCTATGAACATTCTACAAGGGTTCTATTTAACACCCTCATTTATTTTACAAGGGTAATATTTTACACCCTCCACCTGCTGACCCAATTATCCAGATGCCCTTGTTACTAGCCAATCCTAAAATCTATTTGGGAGGGGAACCCTCTGATGAAAGTGATGACTCTCATGATGAAGAAGATGTTGTTAGAGTGTGAGAATATTGAGTGATTTCTGTAACAATCCCTTAAACTGTTTATTTCTATGAGTTTTTTGATTGTGTTGTTTTTATTTCTTTTGATCATTGATGTCCTAGGCATGCACACTCTATGCCAACAGGTGTTCGCCCCAAAATTGAGATATGACAAATGGGGGGACATGGGGGAATTTTCCCTATAAACATATGATAATTAGGGTTTTTCGCCCTCATATGGAGTTGCATGCGATCCTTACATGTTGTAACATGTTCAGTTAAAAATATGATCATGTTTTTTTTTTGTATTAGTTTACTGCTGGAAATATGAGAAGCTGTAACCTGATTGATTGTTTGTATTTGTATTTTAAAACTTTGCTTATTGGATTCTTTTTGATGGAATTTGGTGTTATTGTTTTGATTTCTTATATCTTTATTGAACTCTTAAAAGAGTTCAAAAGGGGGATTGAAAATATATATCTCTCATATAAGCTCTTTCATATATTATTATAAGCTCTTTTATATGAACAAATATGTATCTCTCACTTATGCTCCTTATATATTATCATAAATACATTATTATATGCCTTTTCATGGAATCTTGTTATAATATCAAAGACCTCTCTGTGCCTTTTCTGCTCAAGCTGAACAGCTGCATAAGGGAGTGAAAGCGTTCCTTCCTTCAGTTCCTCAATACAAGAACAACTGTCTTTGTTAGCAAAGGATGTTGCAGGATGTGTCCTGATCATCTCAAGGTTGCATGTCCTTGGGATGAATTGGTCTTTCATTAACAAGGCTATTAGCTGACGTGCGTCTGCAGGTGCAGATGGCAGAATTACGTGTGTGTATGGCAAACTACGTATGTAACATTCCTGTAATCTTCAATAAAAATCAGCCGTTTTCAGCAGAACGGCGAGAGTCTGTCCGAAGCATCTGGCAAGAGCAGGTCGCGGGACTTGCTGCAGAGACTCTCCCCCTCATGAGCGGCGAAACAGTGAATGGACTTCTGATCATTTGTCTCCTCGTTCTGTCAACTTAAAAGGTGTTTAACTCCATCTACTCCGTACCCGTGCTTGGTCTAACGGAAGAGAGACCAACACCGGTCTCGTCTTCAGCGGGGGTAAATTAAAGGCCGGTCTCTAAAAGTGGCCGGCTTCACGGCACAAACCCAGCCACAGTTTTGATAACTTTAAAGTACTAATGGCCTTAAAATATTTTAATAAATAGCATACTTAGCCACCGTTAATGAATTAGTCTCACAAAACACGATGGCAAGTGTGACCACGTATAAACAACAAAGTCACTTCCTGCTTCCAGTTCTCAAGTCCCGAGTGATGTTGTGACTATCGCGCGACTTTCCAAGAAGCGCTCGGCGACGGGGCACGTGCTGCGTGACCACTTCACTTTTCAAAATCGCGGGTGTGACGCAGCGCGTCCGCCTCCAGAGTGCTCAAGGCTTCAGTTACTTTGTTGACTGGGTGTAAAAATGCCCAATCGGGACAAAAACAAGCGTTTTGTGTGTGTGTCCCAAAAGTAGTGCGCCACAAAGGAATTACTGACACTGAACGAAGACGGGATAGCGGATCATAATCTCCGGCTGCACGACGAGCAGAAAGGGAAAATGCTACAGCTAGCAGCGATGACTTCATCACAGGTAAGAGTTTACTTAAGGTGTTTTACGGCTTTTTGTTGCACAGCTACAAAAACACAGCGCCTTGGGGTTCCCGACAGGAAGGCGCTTTATAAATAAAGCTTTGATTGATTTAAACTTTGTTAAAGGGACATTATGGAAGTGTGACAGCCTAAACATGTATAGAAATAATAAATGTCTTCTTCATACATTCTCCTGCAATGCCCTGGTCCTGTAGAATGAGCCCTGGCATTTTTACTGTGATTGCCTGTTTTTCTGTAAAACCACAGAAAAAGAGAGATGCTCGGGTCGAGCAGGCTGCTTCATGCGCGTTCACGCTCAGGCATCGCCCGTAGCATTTGCTATCCGTAGCTTTAGCAGCAGAGAGAGAGGCAGTGCCACTTTGTCGCTGTTCCTAACGCCTAGTGACAAAGCTAGCTACATTTCTGAGGACCCTTAGCTTCTTTCTGTAGAACTTTCTTCTAGATATTTCCTGCTAATTAGCAACAAAATAGCCATTTTCGCTCATTGAACGTTGTTTCAGCTGTCATCAACGATATAAAAGTTACAGATACGAAAGACACTACTAGCGCTGTAGCTCACCTAGTTAGACGTCGGACTCTCGTACAGAAGATCCGGGTTCGACTCTGGATGTGAACATAGTTCATTTAGAGTTTGTTTTTTACATTAATGATATATTTTTTTACAGTAAGACGCCCAAATTTTTATTTGAGACTCGCCGAACGGCATTGAATTCACAGATAAAAAAGATGTGGGTTCAACTTTCATTTTGGAACCATTTTTCAAGCAAGGGAAGGGAATGATCTGAGCGTGCAGGAGGACTGACCCATCATAAACCTTTGTCGGCAGTGCTGAAGAGAAAGGTACAGAACCACATTATTTAATTAATTAGCTGCTCGTTCTCCTGTCCTCTGTCCTCCGGGCCACACACACACACACACACACACACACACACACACACACACACACACACACACACACACACACACACACACACACACACACACACACACACGGGACTGTCTCAGCTGGTATTTTCGTTAAGGAGTGTGCACGTACAGCATGCGCGCCTCGTGCACGAGCCTACTATTGAAGCTGTCATTACACTTTTGGCCTGAGGGGGCAATCGCGAGCATACAAATTCAAAACTCCGTAAAGTTCCTTTAAGCATATGCCCTGTTGTATGTTGCATGTGTGTACCGTAAATCCACTAATACAGGCCCAAACTCATGAAGCTCCAGGCCTTTATTGGAAGGATGACCAGAATTAGAGGTAGGCCTCAATTTCTATTTGAGCAAAATGAACTAATGGTTCGCTGGAGTTTTTGACAATTAAAATTGCGTCCACATTTTCAAAGTTAAACACATTTCTTTTAACAACGGTAGTTTCTGCTTCAGCCCCCCCCCCCTCCCCCTGCTTCAGCCCTCTCCCCCCTCCCCCGCTCATATATATTCACCTTATGAGTTACCTTTGAACTGCAGTTCTAAAAGATCTACCGACCGCTAAAACAGTGGAGTGGTCGCCGACCACATCAGTTGCGTCACCAGAGGACATAACAGGTGATGCACCCCGATCCACAGCAGCGAAACGCATCAGGCACAAATAAAAGAATAAAAGACAGAAAACATAAAAGGAAATGAGCCGACATGAACGATCGCGTGTTAAATTAGTTTTTGAGGTGGCGACACCTGATGTGATAATGTTACTGTGGCCATGCTCAGGACGCAGATGTCTGGAGCGCGTCAACAATCAGAGCTTTGCATGCACAAGCTGGTTAAGGTTAGGATGGGGGTGAGGGGAAGGTTAAATTGCAAGAGGGTAAAGGTCACAATTTGGTTAAATGTCAGTTTGACGGCGGGTGTCGGTACCGACGCTCTGGCACAGCGCGTTGCCCCCCGACGTGCAGGAGCTTGTCACCTGCTGACAGCAGGCTGCTGTCTTTTCCATGGACTGCATCTTGCCGGTCATTATCACGTGACAGCGACTAGTCGATGACAGGCATAACAAGTCACTATAGAGCGGTGAAGTCGACTAGTGACTAGTTCATACAACCCCTGCTACTGCTCCCCAGAGTGTTCTGCAGCATAATCAGCACCTTCTCTTTGAACTTGATATCAAATTTTCGCCTCCTCTTCGTCTCCGCACGGTTAAAGTTACCCTCGCGGTCTAGCCTCGCGGCTGCCAGCCTTGAGTGAGGAGCAGGAGCCAAGATCACCAAGCTCCAGTGAATCAGCCTGACACCGCCCCTCCTTCTCTCTCCCGGGCTGCTGAGGAGCACAGCTGAACTGAATCTACCTGATGAAGCAAACACCTGCATAAAAGGGCTGTGCCTTCAGCAGTCTGGGAGGCAGCAGTGCAGGGGTTCTGCTGTCCTCCTGGTTTTTGTGTGTTTTCAACCCCTTTCGTTTAGACACATTTGGATTTGTTGGAGTTTTAAACTGTGATAGTTTTAACTCTTGGTGATAAAGTTTGGATGATCCAGGGGGATCTTTTGTGTGCTCGGTTTTTTTTGTAAAGGTTAACTTTGGTTTGTGCAATTTTACTGACTTCGGTTTTGAACACCTTCGTGTGAGTAAAGCTTTTAAAATAAGCTTTTACCAGGTGTTTTAATCAGTAAATTGTCTGGGACTTTTATCAACTTCGGGCTTTTAGAACACCTTCGTTTCGGTAAACTTAATATAAGTTTCTACCAGGTGTTTTTATAGTTGATAATTCGTGATGTTAACCTTTTAGAGAGATCTGTTTGCTTGTGTTTTAATACCTTTTGTACGAAAAAACCCATTTTAAACTCTGCCGCCAGTTCTTATGTTACCCCCATCCTTCACATTTTTACCAACACGTGTCGGAGACGTAACTCACTGGCAAATCAAAAGTGAGACGGATGACACAACCGCCCCCCGTACTTGCTTGTTACCACATTCCACCCGGCCACAATAAAAAACCGGCCATTATTCACCTCCGCCGACTCCGACACCGGCCAAAACGTGATACCCGGCCGTTAATTAAATATAGGCTAATATTAGAGGATTTACGGTATATATATATCTGTAAATAAGACTGATTTATTGTGAAAAGGACATGAGAGGAAGTGAGGATGACATCATAATAAGGTAACCAATGAAAGACGTGTGTTGACCTTTAACCTCATAGATGCACCAATAAAAGGGGAGCATTGTTGTCTACAAAGGTGCTAGCGCCAGTGAAAGCCCATTGAAACATGAAGCTCTGTATCTATCGTTTATTTCCTACCTTTGAACCTGGGACTTGGGATATTTCGACCGACCGCTGCGTACGACACTCTGCTAACACGGTAAGGCGTCTGTTGTCTTTTGCTGTGAATCAATAACCTAATCATCACCATGTGTTTACACTACCGGCATGCTTGCTACCATACTGGGATTTAGCCTGAAACAATGGTGTTTGTTGTAAATGCTCTATAAGCGTACGTACGTACAGACTTAACTGTACATTTTAATAAACTAACCTGGTGTTTATAGGTTCATATAGACACAAAATCTTGTTGTTTGTTTTTGTTGCTCAAATTAAAATGTAGGACTGCCTCCAATTCTGGCCTCCTTCCAATCAAGGACTGAACCAGGATGTGCCTGAGTAAATAAAGGCCCGGGCCTGTATTAGAGGATTTACGGTATTTTACCTCATCAGCCCTTTTGGGCGCTGGTGCCCCACACTGAAGCAACATTTCAGGTTTTTACTTCTCTTCTGTAAAGGGGAAAGCCATCTGGGACGTGGAAACCCGTCTACGAGAGTTTTAAGATAATTTTTATAAACCGTGGCTGATGTCTTCACACCTAAACGTGCAGGAAGACGGGTTTAGGGTTAGACAGGCAGAGAGACCGTCCCGGACACGCAGATGCTGATGTAAACAGAAAGGTATGCGGGTCCATCACCTCCTGCGGGATCTGTGATCAGCTGTTGACGCAAGCCTGGAGGTTCCCGTAAAGGGAAACCTCCTCCTCCTCCTCTTCATGGAGCAGAAGGGGCGTAACGTTTACAACCAAAGTTCGCTAGCTTACCCTTCAGACAACAAACACACCCGAGTCCAGCGCATCTGCACGTTAAAACAGAAACCGCGCTCATCAGCGGGCAGCTTGGTGACAAACTCCCGCTGCTGTGGCTTTGCTAGCTTGGGTAAGCTAATTTCCAGCCCTCCTCAGAAATCACTGCCGCTGACAGTCTGACCTACTCTGCTAGCCACCGGAAACCGCGAACACCAGCCTGGCTTTGTTGAACGTGTTTTCTACCACACCAGCTCGAACAGCCTCGGTAACTGACCATCGTTTGTCTCTCCGGCGCTGCTCCAGATCTGCAGACGAGTCTGAATCTTCCTTTTTACTTCACACGCAACTCCGAATGCCCGGGTGCATTCTGGGATGTGTAGTAGAACGTTCCCTGCCGCTGGGATGTTCCTCTGTGATCGCGCACTACACTACCCACAGTTCCGTTCGCAGAGCTCGCTAGACTCGATGGCCTGAGCTGCCTGTAAATTGCGCAACCGTCTTCGCGCAGATTTCGGACATTAAAAAACCCCACCGGTTTATAATTAAAACCGCGAAGATCTGGAAGTCAGCGAGGGTCTGTCAGGTCTGCTCAGGTGTTCGCAGCGGGACCAGGTAGAGGTTCGGAAGTCAAAGCGGAAGCTGAAGCCATAAAACGAACCCGGACATGTCTGTGGGATACCACACCGAACCCAGGGATCGGAGTTATTTTAGATGGAAAAACATGAGAAGGTGTCATCGTCGGAAGTCGGTGACTTGATGCAACCTGCTGGGTTCCTTATATAGGAAACATTATTTCTGATTGGCTTAATGAACTGACCTGAATTGGAATGTTTATTATGTGAAGTGCCTTGAGACGACTCTTGTCGTGATTTGGTGCTATATAAATAAAATTGAATTGAATTGAAAGAAATTAGATAAAAATGTGACCTAAAAAAAGAAAAACTACGTATCCAAGTAAACATTTCTGAAAGTGGATTCAACATATTTTGGGCGACACTGCTGTTTTATTCCTTTATTTATTTAATAATGTAAAATCGAGGGGGGGTTGCAGGGACAAAAATGTTGTCCTTGTCAGAACCTTTCAGTAATCACAGTCCCAGGGTTTTAAACAACAACAACCTTTATTTATAATGTTAATATTAAAAATCACGCAAGCCTGAAACCCACAACCCTCCCTTTAAAACTCTGTTTATACAACAAAGAAAAGCGCTTTAACTTGCCCAGTCAGGGCGACCCGCTCAGGGTCTGAGCTTCCAACGCCGTCCAGCGCCCCAGGAATCAACGTGCTGGCGGCGGGCCAGTTAGCTCCTCTGACCTGATGTTCCTCGGTAGGAGCGCAGAGCATAAAGGGGAGTGAGCGCCGCGGACCACGGTGCCCGTCTAACAGCCCCTCTGACTGACTGCAGGAGGCAACCAGCCTCCCCTCCTGTCACAGGAAACACTCACCTCACCCACTACCTATCTTCGTCGCCGGCAGCCCTAACCAGCTGCGATCGACCCCTCCCCCATCACCTGAGTACCGTGTCCAGCAACTCGAAACAGTCACTCCCTCTGTCATCCAAAGACTGACTCACAACCCATTTTAAGCTCCACTGTGCCCTCATCACTGCAATCATTGCCTGCACCTGGGTCCAGCTGCACACCGGGGCTGCATGTCCCGCCCCGCATCACACTCCCCCCTGTTATGTCTGAGAGGACTTGTCCCCAAGTCCTAAAAATCCATTTTATAGTCCCTAGTCCACACGGGCGGCCTTCTTTGGCGTCCCACAGGACGCTCATGGCCCATGTCTCCACCCTGGCCTGCAGCCCCCTGCTGGACCATTGGTGCAGGTGCCTGTACATTAGTCACAGTTGACGAAGGCAGGCCAGCCAGCCTTCTTTCCTCAGTCCTCTGCTCCTGCAGCCTCCTCCTGGGCAATGCATCCTCTGGTTTGTCCTCCGATGGTCGGTGGTATTGCTGCTCCTGTCGCCCCTCTCGTCCATCCGTCACCACTCCAGGCAGCCCCAGTTTGTGTAGATCGTCGCCACTCTCGACCTCTGGACCCCACAGCCAACGGAGCTGAAACTGCCAAGGAAGAAGTGCAGGGCTTGAGTCTGTTAAAGTGAATCACACATTCTGACCCGCCCCCCCCCCCCCCCCCCCCCCTGTACTGGCACGATCCGATACAGCAACTCTGACACCCGCTCAACCACCCTATACAGACCTTTATAGTGCCGCTGCAACTTTGGGCAGACCCCCCTTCTCCTAGCCTTATTCCGTACCCACACCTCTTCGCCCTCAGCATAAAACTCGAATTTGGCTCGCAAATCATAAGATGACTGTTGCCGCACAGAGGCCTTCACCTGACGGCTCTTCACGGCCTCCACAACTGTATACAGAGTTTCCTGCAACGTTGTCACATACTCATCCACCGAGGAAAACTGTGCCTGATTACCCACATCCAGCATGACGTCAACTGGCAACATGATCTCCCGCCCAAATAAAACTTTATATGGGGTGACCAATGTGCTTGCATGAGCGCTACTCCGATAGGCTAGCATGATGTAGGGCAACAGGGCGTTCCAATTAAGTTGATTGTCCTCCACAAACAAGGTTAGCATGGACCAAAGTGTTCTGTTAAACCTTTCTACTAACCCGTCCGACTGGGGGTGGTAGGGAGATGTCCGGGACTTAGGAATCTGCAACAACCTGCACAACTCTTTGAACAATGTGGATTAAAAGTTCCGGCCCTGATCGGAGCGGAGGCTGCGTGGCACCCCATATCGGCACACCCATTCTTCCGTCAGGACCTTGGCAATGTTTCTTGCTTCCTGACTAGGGAGCGGGAACGCCTCGGTCCATTTTGAAAAATAATCTCCCACAACCATAATATACTTGTTCCCCTTCCCCGTTTCAGGGAGAAGACCTAAAAGGTCCACAGCCACACGTTTGAAAGGTCTACCAACAACCGAAGGCTGCAAAGGGGCGCACGGCTGTCTTCCCCATAATTTACCCAAGCCACACTCGGCACAGGCACCAACCCATTTTCTAACATCCTTAAACCACCCTGGCCAAAAACACTGATCCTTTACCTTGGCCTGTAACTTCTGCACCCCCAAATGCCCTCCTGTTGGAATGTTATGCAGCTGCTCCAGCACTTCAGGAACCATAACTTGTGGCAGCACAACCTGCACACGTGTGGCAGCATCCGAATGTGCAGGGGCAATCCTCACAAGCCTAGACCCCGTACTTCAAGCTGATCCCATATAGCAGTGAAAGGTCGCAACTCAAGCTCTTCTAAGGGACAGCTACCTCCCACTGACATTTTAGAATCCATGACTCATTGTAACACTGCATCTGGGCTAGAGCCAACTCATGGCTGGCTGGCTGGAGTTCCCCTCCCCTTCCTGCACAGAACACGCTCTCCGTTCCTCACCACACGCTTGCTCTTCTGACCCCTCCCCACCCAAGGGCTGAAGATCCCAATCACGGGCTGTGACTCTGGAGAGGGCATCAGCATTACAATGCACTTTGCCTGGGCGATGTAATCTTGTACTGAAAACTAGCCAGCTGTTCCACCCACCTGGCCAACTGGCTCTCTAAACCCTGGAAATTATGTAGCCACCTGAAGGAATTATGATCAGTCCTTAAAGCAAACTTCCTGCCCAAAAGATAATGCTTAAAGTGTTTCGTAAAAACAACCACACCCAAGGGTGCTTTTTGGTTGTGGCGTACTTGCGCTCTTGTTTTGTGAGAGCCCTACTTGCATATGCTATCACCCTCTCCCCGTCCTCCTCCACTTGAGATGACACCGCTCCTATTCCCACATCACTAGCGTCTGTATCTAGAATAAATGGCTTATTGGGGTCTGGGTAAGCCAGCACTGGGGCTGCTATCAATCTGGCCTTGAGCTCGTCGAATGCCACCTGACAGTCTTCAGACCACCGGAACCGCTTCCCCTTCTCTACCAACTGATGCAGCGGGCGGGCAATGTGTGCAAACCCTTTAATGAACCGCCTATAGTAGGATGCCAGCCCCAAGAAACTCGAGGTGGCATTGGCTTAGTCAGCATTTGGACTGCACTCTGCAGAGACTGCACCTCCTGCTTCAACCCCTCCACAATTCCCCAAAGAGTGTCAATCCGTTCCTCCTTCACCTCCTCAGTGACACCACGCACCTTAGCATCACGTAAAGAGCTGCCCTCCAAGCTCTTAATGAGCACCAGCTCGACAGCATCAAGCGAGTCGGGCTTAGCACTTCACAGACTAACTTAAATCCCCACATCCAACATGAGTTACAAAATGATCCTTGGCCAGGAGGTCTTGGGTCTGAGGATCTGCTGTTGGATAGGCTTTAACAACCAAATGCCCACGTGCCATTCCAAACTCTGATGTTTGTCATGTTGCAGCCTCCTGCGGGCAGCAAAGCTAGCGCGGTTCCAGTCACCACTATCACAAGGGTCTAGACACCTAGACATTGCTGCTTTCAACCGTGTATAATCATTTCTCTCAGTTTCTGCCAAGCCACCGTAGACTTCTCGAGCTCTGCCCGAGAACAGTAAACACATGAACTTCAATCTTAGTGCTTCATCCCAATTATTAACGTCAGCTGCCATCTTGAACTGTCCAGCCCAATAGACTGTGCCCATCTAACAGCCCCTCTGACTGACTACAGGAGGCGACCAGCCTCCCTTCCTGTCACAGGAAACACTCACCTCACCCACTACCCATCTTCGTCGCCGGCAGCCCTAACCAGCTGCGATCGACCGGTCACCTGAGTACCGCGTCCAGCAGCTCGAAACAGTCACTCTCTCTGTCATCCAAAGACTGACTCACAACCCATTTTAATCTCCACCCTGTCCTCATCGCTGCAATCATTGCCTGCACCTGGGTCCAACTGCACACCGGGACTGCATGCCCCGCCCCACATCGCATCACAATAACAACAGATATCTGATGACTAATCTGTGGTGTACATGTGTTTTTGTTCAGCAACAGTGTGTGTGACTGGCCTTGTGGTAAAACTTGATGTAGGTATCATGATGGTACTTCAGACTGATGCTGTACGTCTTGTTTTTTCCTGCTGCGCTATCTAATTCGTCTAAAAGCGATCTTGAAGCGGCCGCACTTAGAATCTGTCCTTCATGCTTTTATTACTTCCTGCTTGGATTATGCCAACCATATCCTCTTTGGTGTTCCAGCTTCAGCTCTAAATTGACTCCAGGTGGTTCAGAACGCTGCAGCCAGGTTCCTGACAAGCACTAACAGGCGTTCCCCCATCACTCCTGTTCTGTAACATCTGCATTGGTTACCTGTAAACTTAAGCTCCTGGCCTTTGTCTTTAAGAGTTTGAATGGCTCTGCTCCAGGACATCTCTGCCTTTTACCAATCCCTACGTGCCAAAGCGGGCTCTGAGGTCAGCTGACATGCTGTGTTTTAAAGGTTCTTTATAAATAAATGGTATGGTAACCAGTGAGGCTCAAGCGGATTTTATCTGCCAGTCTTTCATTAAAACTTAGGACAGCCTACAGGGAAGTTGTGTGAACTCTGGAAAAACTAAAAATGGTGTTAAAGATTGAATTAGTGATGCACCGATATGAAATGTTAGGGCCGATACACGATATTAAGATCACTGTTATGGCCGATAACCGATACCTGTCGATACCGATATGCTGACATTAATGCTTCTAAAATCGGCAATTTTGTATAAAATAGAAATGATTAAAGCTGAATTTACGTAATTATGTACACACCCACCACACAGATTTACGCTTCTGAGATGATTACAATCACTGTCACATGACTATACAATTACACCCCCCCCACCCCCCCACCCCACCCTCTGAAACAGGCAAACAAATAGACAAGATGGAAAAAAATATTGGTTGTTGATATCGGCCTGGTTTTGTTTATCGGACCGATACTGATGCCGATATATATCCCTAGATTGAATCATTGAGCCCCGTTTGCCTTTAAGGGGGCATTTGTGGAGCAACTGGCCTCGGTCAAGTTTCTGGAGACACAGCTGTAAGCCAACCTGAAGTGGACATCACCTCGGCACTGCCCAGAAAGGCCCGGCAGATCTTTGCTGTGAGTCCTGCAGAGGCACCGCCTGGACGAGACACCTCCGCTGAGAGGCAGGCAGGTTCTGTCTGTGGGCTGCTAGAAGCCTAAACTCTGAAGCACATATCTGCTTCCTCCATGATGTCATTTATCTGGTTTTAGTTCCACTGATGTTGCCGTTTCTTCATGCATGGTGACAATAAAGGATTCATCAACTTTCCACATAATCACGTTTTCATCTCTTAACTAATCTTCCAATGGCCGAGGCAGCTCTAGATGGTATAAATATTAAAGTGCAGAGCCCACACCTTCACACCCAGGGGCGTTCCTCCACATCTCTGCAGGTGTTGGGTCCGATTGGTCATGTGCAGCACCGCACTAAAGATGGATACCTCCTGGAGAGACAAAAGCTGGTTTTGCACACTTTACCTAAACAGCATCAGACAGCTGATCCTGCTGGTATGTGTGCTGTGCCCACAGCATGTCCTCCACGGTGCTTCAAGAGCCTTTCTGTGTGGATCTGGAGTTCTCTAAGGAGATAGTTACTGTTGGTCCTCTTTGCTGTGCTGCTTTGTCTCTCCAGAGGATGGCGCCATTCGTCTAAACAGAGTCAGACTTTAACTCATCAACCAAAACCAAACCATCCCTGAAGTCAGCTAACGTTTGGACGTCTGGACATCTTTAGCTTTTACACATTTATGATGTTTTTCAGGAACTTGAAACGGTTCTTTGAACCCTACCAGGGTGAAGCTGAAACACTGATTATTGCAGGATATTTACGCCGTTTAAATATTAAAGAAACGTAGAATATCACAACTAAGGCGATGAAAGCTGTCTTCCAGCTGCTGTAATTGTGTGTTACTGTGAAATGCAAAGGTGTCGACGTTGTTGGCTATGATTAGCTGTGTTGGGCGGCCATCTTGAATCGGACTGACTCTAAAATCTTTTGATTTTCCAACGATCCCATTCTGGAGGCGTAAAAGCGATCACTGGTTATTCAAACCAGTAGTGGTGGGGTGGGGGACGGCCTGCACAGGTGTCCAGTCCAGCAG
Organism: Nothobranchius furzeri; assembly: GCF_043380555.1. Lineage (NCBI taxonomy): Eukaryota > Metazoa > Chordata > Actinopteri > Cyprinodontiformes > Nothobranchiidae > Nothobranchius > Nothobranchius furzeri. Next base: position 71,723,468 of record NC_091752.1, read on the forward strand.
CAGAGACACGAACAACGAGTCACACCTGGGGACACTTTTAAAGCCTTTAATTAACCAAACAGGTATGTTTTTGATCTGTGGGAGGAAGCGGAGCACCAGGAGATAACCCACCCACGCTCACTCCACCGCAGCCGGGATTTAAACCTGCAACCTGCTCAGTGCAAGGCACCACTGATACCAACAAGCTCTAGCACCAGCATCCCAGGCCTGTTGCTTCCTGCTAGAGGAATAAAAACGGACTCGTGTCAGCAAACAGAAGCCTTCAGCCTGCTGCTGATGTCCGCGCACGCAGAGCAGCTGACCCGAATGCAGCCATCAATAAAAGATGTTGATGCATGCGCTCGGCTCAGCGTTCCATTAGAGCACCATTAGCAGCTTTATCTCCTTTGTGAAGAGCAGCCCCCGTCACCACCAGACCTTCAGCTGGAGCACGTGTCGCCAGCCTCTTCAGAGGTTAGCAGCTCACTTCCTATTGGTCCGTGTCCCAAACAGCTGACCGTCTGCACACAAGGCTTTGGCGTTCTCACTGAATGTGTGATCCGAGTGTTGTGTCGCAGGGAGCCGATGCTCGACGACCCAGTGCTCCTTCTTCTACACAGAGAAGTCACGCGAAGCTCGGGTTTCCTCTCACGAAACACGTGAAAGGCTTTATTCGCTCCGTTCTTCAGAATAATGTCATGCTTAGATTTCTAACAGCAGAACGCCAGAAACACGAGGAGTTTTCAGAGGTCTCGTGCCAAACAGGCAAATAGCAACATAAACAAACTAGCTGCAAAGGTGCACATTTGCAAGTCAAAGATGTTTTTACCTGGACGCTCAGAGCCGCCGGCCTCTCAGAGGCCCTGGGACACCTGGCTCTGAAAACACGTCCTTGTTGAGCGGAGCTCAGACTGGATCTGATCATCAAAGGTCAACAAGTCCACATCGTTTCAGCGAGAAGAGTTGTCGTGTTCTCAGCCTCTGATAGTTTTACGCCACAGCGAGAGGGTTCGTTTTGAAGCTACGTATAAACTGTGTAAGAAATGTAAAAGCTGATGCCAGTGGCTGATGTGGGTCACCATGGTAACCACACACCTTCATCTTTCCCACTCCAAACCGAGCCTCAAACAGACAGCTGCTGTGAGGAAACTAAGGTTGTTGAACTGCACGCCGAACGGTGGCGTGGGAGTTTCTGTTCCCACGGGGTTGTGGTGGCAGACACCACAAGAAAAAAGGCAGATCTCTGATTTGATCAGCGCTTGGGTGTGCACGCTCTGAGGGGATAGGAGAGGAAACCGTCCGTCCCACAGCAGGTGGAAGAAGAAACACAAGTGTGATGAAGTTGTGGACCCAGAACCTGCTGCAGAAACAACGGGACACGTTGGGATCGCAGCAGGAGCTGTCACCTCCACAACCCGACCCTGGAGCAGAACATGGGTGCCGCTGGACCTGCGTGTGCTGGGTGGTGGTTCCTACTCACACTGGACCCAGTGTTAAGATGCTCTCCTGCACTTTCATCCTGATCTGATGGTCCTCGCAGAAACACACCCAATCACATCACACCTCAGGCCTGGCCTGTTCTTATTGGACGACACCGGGAGGCAGCTGGTCTCACTGACCTATGACTCTCCATCGCTCATAAAGGGTGAATGACTGCTGAAGTCATCCTGTCAGAAGGAAGGCTTTTAGGAAGACCTCTAGGTCAGACGGGCACATTAGCTTAGCGCACTTGCTCTTTTTCCAAAGCTGCCTATCGTTACGTGTGAGTCAGCCATTAAGAAGTCCTGCAAGCCCAAAACTACGCTAACCCCGTCAGCCACCACAGCACAACCGGGTCACAGCTCTATCCATCGACTCGATCCAGCAGGGGTCGCCATGCAAGCCTACGGCCAGACACGGCGGATCACAGCAGGACAACGAGAGGCCGACGGGTGAGGAGGGGTGAGGCAGAGAGAACGGGCAGATGACGAGGGAATCAAAGGCATCTTCCTGCCTTTATTAACGTCATAAAGAACACGCGTGGTTTAAAACGAGCAGAAAGAAGGAGAACTCAGCCACGTCTGCTAATTAGTCAGAATGAAGACTTGAGCTGAGGTCAGAGGAGTCGGACGTTTGAGTGGAAGAGGGCAGAAAAATGATGAGAAAGACATTAAGCTGGGATGGAAAACTCCCTTTATGGGACATGATGTGGAAGACGGGATATTTTTAGCAGCAGAATAAGACACACACAGACAGTCCTTCCTTTTTAAGTCATCCTCTCATCCAAAAGCTCCTTTTACCCCGTGTGCCTGATCTATTTTTCATTTCTGTCCGTCTCTCTTGGTCATTTATTCCTGTGAAGGAACGCCGAGGTTCCTGAAGTGAACTTCCATCTGAGACGAGCTCCATGAATCATTGATCAGTGCTGAGTAAGCCTCCGGTCCCTGAGTGCCGCTGGTGCTCGCATTAGATCAGAATAAAAGTGTGTTTTCTAGTTTTGAACAAGCTCCGCCTCCCTGCACGCGAGCAGAAGCGGTTCAGCGCTTAGAGAAATATCCAGAACACTTTCAGTCTTTTTACTGAGACAGCATGTGAGTCCGTGAAGATCGTCCAGAGAAAATCCTTTCATTTAATTCATCTGAAGGCCTGACCTCATCCAGAACCCGGGTCCTGTGATCCAGTGGACTTTCTCTAATAACCAGAGTAACCAGTTTAAGGAGGTCTCATCCCAGTACCGAGGCTCACAGCAGACACTTTCAGCCCAGCATTTTACACAAAGACCCATAATCTAATCTAATCCAGACCCTCCTCTGTGCAAGGATTAATCAAATGCCCTCTCGTGAGTGACATCGGATTAATGCGATGGGGTAGACAACGACCCACCAGAAGGCTAAAGCTAGGTGGTGTTTCCAGAACCTTCTGTGTAGAAGAGATCAGACGAACCCAGTTAGGGCCAGTTCAAACGCCTGACTGGATCCCAACTCGATTCCCAGTAGAGCTTCAACGTTCAACAAGAAGAAATGAGAGGGCGACCAAACCTTTCTGGTTTATTCTAAACAACACGTGAACAGAAACGGGTGTTCCACCGCGGATCGGAAGGTTAAGGACCGCCCCAGCCGCCCTGTCTTGGTCTGTGACCTCACGCATTGGTGGGTCCCCAGGATGAGGCCACGGTGCGAGGTCAGGCTGAGCCCAGCCACCACCAGCGTCGCTACCCCAGGGTGGGAGCCTCCTCCCCCGGGAGGCTCGGGAGTAAAAATCCCTGCAGGAACAAACAAAGCAGCAAAGACAGCCCTGAGAGATAAACAGCTCAGGCACAAGAGGCCTGGTAAACAGATGAAGCGACAAAGCAAAAAGGAGACGTGACACCATGTACAGTAAACGGGTATGAGGTCATGAATGCATTAGGATGGTTAACGCTGGTTCTACACAAACTAAAGCCGTTAAGAACCAAACTAAACAAACAGATGTGGGACAGAGGCTGGACGACTGCTTCCTGGTCTGGACCCTGGGTAGTCATGGAGGACTAATAAAACTGGCCATGTTCCTAGAAAGAAGAGCTGCACCATCCAAAGAGGGATGGATGCCGTCTCTCCGCATCAGACCAGGTTTTCCCCAAAAAGTTTTCCAATTATCAATGTAGCCCACGTTGTTTTCAGGACACCACCTAGACAGCCAGCGGTTGAAGGACAGCATGCGGCTAAACATGTGGTCACTGGTCCGATCAGGGAGGGGGCCAGAGAAAATTACGGAGTCCGACATTGTTTTGGCAAACTTACACACCGAAGCAACATTAATGTTAGTGACCTCCGATTGGCGTAACCGGGTGTCGTTACCGCCAGCGTGAATAACAATCTTACTGTATTCATGCTTATCCTTAGCCAGCAGTTTCAGATAAGATTTAATGTCGCCTGCTCTTGCCCCCAGGTAAACATTTAACTATGGTTGTTGGAGCCTCTAATGCCACGTTTCTGACTATGGAGCTGCCAATGATCAGAGTCGGCTTGTCAGTGGGTGCGTCACTGAGCGGGGAAAATCTATTAGAAACGTGGACGGGTTGGTGGTGGCCCACGGGCTGGGTTCTATGCTTCCTGCGTACCGTCACCCAGCCGGCCTGAGGTCCCGGCTGCTCGGGTTCTACTGGAGGACCGCTACGGGGTGGTTCTGATCTAGTTAGCCCCGCGCTAGCCACGTAGCTACGGCTATCTCCTGTTCTTAAATCTCCACACTGTTTACCAGTAAACCACATGACTGATTTAGTACTTCTACTAGTTAGTAAACCACTCGGTAGCATGGGGCCAGAATACACGTCAGATCTCCTTCAGGTATCTACACCCAACAGGGCTTTGAGATCCTTAGACAGGTGACAGTGACAGATCATCTGCTGCTGTGGCCCCCAGACTCTGGACCTCTCTCCCCCTGAGCCTGAGATCAGTGGACTCAGTGGTCTCCTTTAAAAAGCAGCTGAAGACTCACCTTTTCAAGCTGGCTTTTGAACCTATCCCACCTTCCTCAGGATCCACTGATTTCCCTCTTTCCTGTTCACTCTCTCTCTTTCTTTACATTTTTAATCACAGTTGCCTATTTTTGCTCATTTTAAATATATTTTAACCATTTCAAAAATCTTTTTTATATTTTTACATTTTTTGTTTTTGTGAAGCGCCTCGTGGTTTTTATCTTGAGAGGCGCTATAGAAATGATCTTCTTCTTCTTAGGAAACAGTTGCACGTGGGGTTCGGGAGCCACAAAGAGACGGCCCGCGGGCCAGGTCCTACCTGTTGAGTACCGCTGATGTGAAGCTTACGTGTGACCCAACAGCTTCTTTACTCACAGCCTCCTTCCAGAAGTGCAGCGGTGTGTTTTTCATGGCTTTAATCCTGGCAGTGGAGAGGAACAACATCATCTATGACATCAAACTGTGATATCAACCGTGATTTCCTTCTTTTTGGTGTTACGGCGGATTGCATAAGCAAACAGTGAAGTCTCGAGGGATCGTGTGATATCACAAGTCAAGCGAAGAGCACAGTGAGGAAGCCGTGCCGTGCCGCTGCCAAGGCTCTCCCGGTGTGGAAAGGACAAAAGTTCAAAGTTTGTGAGTAAACCGTTCCGCTGCCGTTTCGCGCTGCCGATGCTTCCGGTGCGAAACTGGGGTAAGAGAAAGGGGGAGAGAAAGGAAGAGGTGGGAAGGGGGGGTTTAAAAAAGCTAATAAATAATGAGCAAGAATCTGCTTCTAGGCCTGCAGAAAGAGAGAGAGAGAAGGGGGGACACACAATCCAACAAAACCCAAATATCACTGCGACCACAACATGAGGAACAGGAACAACTTTTACTGAGAAGCACACAGAGAAGATTCACGGTGCATTTAGTGCCAACCACAGCCTTAGGTCATGTGTTGAGCGTGCCCAAGTCCATCCTTGTGAGAGCACCATGTGAGCACGTGTGTGTGTACGTGCACTTGTGTATGTAAGGTTTCTCTACAGGAGTGTCCAATAGTGAGTGAGCCCCGGGAGATAACAACAGCAACCCCCAGGCCTGCCCGCAGCTGCCCACCCCCGAGGCCGAGCTCGGAACCCAGCGACCCGGAACCCAACGGTGTCCAACCCCGGCGAAGACCCGACAGAGTCCGAGGACCACGACCCCACCTGACAGATACAGTCACACACTCCTTCCCTCATGCTCTCACGTAAACACATACACCCCTAAGACACACAAACGTGTGCTTCATACACCCACTCACACTCCCCACACACACCCTACTGACTCTGGTCCCGGTACCGTTGCACAGAGCTGTTCCCGGACACCAGAGCTAACCCTGTTGGGTAATGATGAGCAGGCATCTTCGCCCATCGCAGAGCAAAGCAACCCACCACCCCAGACCAGAACTCCCACTACTAGCCTCCAGCCCTGGGCAGCCAACAGAGAACAGAGGTGTGATAAGACCCCCAGTCTCCCTCCGCCTGCTCCAGCGTGGTGTTGATGCGTGTTGGCCGAGCACAGGCGCCACCGGTCCCTCTGACCACCACCAGCAGGCAAGGTGGGGTTAAGTGTCTTGCCCAAGGACACACTGAGAGGGGCTCATACCTGCAACCTTCTGATTACTAGGCGAGCACTTAACTCCTGTGCCACCGTCACCTCAAAGTTAGGTCCTCCCCTTCCCTCGTTATGGAATGGAAGAGTTCCTGCCAGTTCAGGAGGAACCAGGGTCCACCCAAGGCCCCCGAGCCAGGGCCAGACACCGCTGCATGGTCCCGCCCTCTACCGGCAGCATAAAGACCAGGACCCAATCCCCCAGGTCCAGAGCAGATTCTCCAAAATGACTAACACAGTCGGATATAAACGTAAACGTTAATAACCCACATCTTCTGTCGTCTGAAAAGCAACGTCCGGGTTCCAGAGTTCTCCGTATCCAAACGTCTGGCTCTGTGCTTCTGTCCAGTACCAAGCATCGTTGCTTTCCATCACACGTGGCTTTGAAACAAATCCATCCAACTTGTTGTAAATCTGCTCATTTCTGCTTGTGTGAACAGGCGTGTGTCTACGCTTTCACCTCCCAGCCAGAGCCCTCTGGCCTCCTGGCTCAGAGTAATCCCATTACTGCAGCCTCTGATTGTGCTGCATCGCTGATGTCTGACACTTTAAATCTGATTCCCTTGGTCCACTCTCATATTACAACACATCTGCTGAGAAAAGCCGCCACCCTCCTGGTAATTGCTGAGTCAGCACAGACTGGACGGTGAGTCTGAGAGCAGCACTGGGATGGAAACAGGAGCAGGTAGCTACAGGTGTCTGTGGAAATGGGTTAGGGCTCAATCCTGCATCATTCCTGTCTGAGGCTTCACTTCAGAGGAACAGAGTTCACATCCCTCATCTGATTGGCCCAGGGCTTCAGTGTCATTTCTCCATTATTTCAGCAGAAAAATAAAGAATTCCCCACTGAACACGACTCAGCTGCTGATATTTAAAAACTGAACTGAACATTAGCTCAATTTCTCCAAACACAGGCTGTTCAGGGAGCCACACTGAAAACTGCTGCTGAACACGGGTCAAACCGGACCAGGCCTGGGGTGTTTTAACTCCCCGGGGTTGGGTTTAACCCAGCCACCCAACACATCTGTGTCCTAGAGCTGAAGCTGGAACCAATAGGAGCATGACCTGTGGCTGACTCCAGGACAACTCCTAAGCCCCGCCTCCTCCATGTAAACAAATGTGACATTTTCCTGATAAGAAGATATACCTCAGACATTTTCCCAGTAGCTTCACTTCCCAACAGCAGAAAAAGGTAAAGACATTATTTTCTATGTGAGTTTAAAATAATAAAATAACCAACCTGTTAGAAAATCATTGGTCTTAATAAGAATCTGTGTTTTAAAAGAGGATAGCACAGGCGCTTTTAAATCTGGTCTTAAAACGCATCTTTAACCAGAGCTCTCAGGTTAAATTAGCTTTGTAGCACTTTGAGATTTGTTTCCAGTGTAAAGTGCTTTATAAATCAAATCTGTATTATTATTATTATTATTATTATTATTATTATTATTATTAATAAAGAAATGCTCATAACACGGAACAGAATAAAGACAGTGAACTTCATACAAAACAACACGAAATGATGAAAATTCATGTTTTATGTTCCAAAGAGTTTTATTTAACTGGACTGGACCAAAGACATGTGACCTAACCTGGAACCCAACAGGATCTGATTTAATCATTTCTGGTCTGGTGGACCAAAACGGATTATGTTAAAAACGATTCTGGAAGCAAAGGTTCCCACACGAAAGACCAGTTAGTCCCATTAGTGGTGGTGAGTTCAGGGACCAGGAAAATAAACCCGAATTTTAAATATCTGATTGGCCGGTCACACACTGACTCATTATCAGATGGTTTAACCCTAACCAGTCTCTGTTCCGGATTAATCTACAGAGGTAATAATAATAATAATAATAATAATAATAATAATAATAATAGAGGATCTGGTCCCTTAGTTGTTATTATAATTATAATAAAAACAATTTTAAAAACAAATTTCATAATTAATATTTTAAGGACATTGTTTGTGGTTAACCACAGCCTATAGTTGTGTGTGTGTGTGTGTGTGTGTGTGTGTGTGTGTGTGTGTGTGTGTGTGTGTGTGTGTGTGTGTGTGTGTGTGTGTGTGTGTGTGTGTTTCCTCCTATTCTAAGTGGAAATCTATTTCGGGTAATGTCCATATTTGGTCAGAAATCAAGAGTCTGGCAAAGGGGGCAAAAATGTGTCCGCACACGCGCACACGCGCGGGCTGTGCAGAAAGTTTGAAGGGTTTCCGTCCGGTGCGGTGGTTCAAACGCATCCTCAGGGAGCATCTCCTCCCCCACACACACACACACACACACACACACACACACACACACACACACACACACACACACACACACACACACACACACACACACACACACACACACACACACACAGATAAAGGAGGGTCCCAGCAGAACCGGAGCGCTACTTCTTCTTTGAGTTCCTCCTCTCCGCCTCGCTCCCGGCCAGCACCGGAACCGGTTACCGGGCAGACCCAGACTGCTCGTCATCCGTTGCACTGCTCGTACTGCGGATTTTCATCCTCACTCACCCCCAGCGGATACCGGCAGAGCTCCGCCTCAGACAGAGACCAGACTCGCAGGAACGGACCGGGAGATCAGCGCCGATCTGCTGCAGCACCGTCTCCGGTTCCTCCCTCCGGTACCTCCAGACCTGGGAGAGCAACAGCCGCCAGTGAGGTAGGATTGTCCTCCGGTATCCCTCATCACACCGGCTCCGGTTCCAGATGAATTTCACCAACAATCCTTCCTGGCCGGTATTTAGAAGTGACGTAACAGTTCCGAGCTTTAGACGGTTCCGGTTCCTTCACCAAACTGCACCGAGCCGGAACCAGTGGAGCATATGGACCCCCCAGGACCGGGTCCCAGTGACCTTGTACTGTAGACACACACTTGGACATTTAGGTGGTTTTGGCTTTCCCTACCTTTGGTCTGTCGTCTCCTTTCATCTTCAGGCTTTCAGCTTTAGAAAATGACGTCATAACAATCAGTTTGACAAACTATCTTTAATTATGAAATTAACAAGATGGCTGCCACCAGTCTGCTATACTGGTGCCCATCACACTCTCATCACTCTACTGTTGAGTGGTTCTGAAGCGGGGGCCCGCGGCCCCGGGGGGCCCAGTCTGTGCTGAGGTAGGGAGGTTACCAAGAAACAAAACGACCTTTTATCATTTGTAGAGATGACATCATAACATGTAATAAGTTAGGAGTCCCACTAGACATCCCACACCGGTGGGATTCATCTCCACGTCTGAGCCGTCGCCGTGTGCAGCGGTGGCTATCAGGTGGTTTCACACGCCCGTAAAAGCGCCGTGGCTCTACGCGTGTGATGGAGATAGTGAGTCACGTGTAACGTGTAGGGTTGGTTGGTGGTGAATGTTGTATAACCCGCTGGTGTTGAGGAGGCCCGTGTGATCAGACGTAATCCCGTCCAGTCCATTTCCACATTGATGAGATTCCATCGATCGGATCATCCCGGTACAGACACGGCCGTCCTGCTGCGATGTCATCTGGACCGGTTCCAGTCCGTCAGATCTCACTGAACTCATCATCTTGTTGAAGCTCTGGTCCTGAACATCAGATCCTTCTGTTCCCGTCTCCACTCTCAGATGGTCAGAGGAGCTCTGCCTCCTCCTTTCTATTTTTAGACTATTTACAACGCAGCAGCCGTACACACGCCGAGAGCTGCCGCTGCTTCCAGCTCCTCGTCTCTCAGCATCCGACCTTCTGCCGCGCGCCGTCCTGCTCCTCACCGCCGTCACCAGGCCGAGGGTTGTTGGTTGGTGGCTTCGAGCTTAAAACAGCAGTCACAGGAGTCAGATATGATCACACACACATACACACACACACACACGCACACACACACACACACACACACACACACACACACACATACACACACACACACACACTAGGGTTTGATGATGGCAGAAGAGAAGAGCCTAAAGGGTAATCTTTAGATGTTTGTGACCCAAATCACTGTCCGACCTACATTACCCCCCAACAACACACACACACACACACACACACACACACACACACACCAGAACATGTACCTCACTGCGGTACCAGAACAATAACACATCTCTGCACCCTGTGACGGATCCACCCGGTCGCTCTCCCGTCTCCTGAAGCGAATTCGTCCTCGTTGGGGTTTCGGAGAGCTGGATGGTGGGGGACGCCCTGGACCGGTCTCTGGTCCATCACAGGGACAAGCAGCCTAGCATGCATGTTTTCAGTTTGAGGTGGGAAACCTGCACGTGCGTGAGGAGTACATGCAGGGATTTGAACCTGCAGCTGTCCTGCTGTGAGGCAACGGCTTCAGCCTGCAGCCCAAACCCGGGTCAGATTAGAACTCAGACCCAGCTTCTCAGATGTTCTTCAGGGTTTTCTCACAGCGCAGCTGGTCCAGAGCTCCAGCAGCATTTCATCAGAGTTTTATCTCAACAGCAAAACAATTCACTGACCTCCAGGCTCCTGTAGCAGCTCTTCTCTGCTTTTACAGCAGCAGGGTTTCAGTCAGGTTAGATCACAAACTCGCTTCTCGGGTGTTTAAACCATCATGTTTCACAGATTCTTGGATGTTAGGGATTATTATGGGAGTCCATTTTCCTTTTAGAGTGGATAAAACCTTATTTCCTCTCCTCATGTGCTCACGGTCACAAACGAGCAGCATCCTCCCCTCCAAGCAGAGCTAGCCCTTTAGTTTTATGTCTCTTCATGTCCAGGAAGCTCATTTTCCCGTTTTCCATGTAGGTCAAACTTTCCAAATCCGATGGTTGAACTGCGTCTGCTCTTCCTCCCTCCATTCATCGGTCTCGTTTCCACCACTTATCTGGATCCACTCTGGGAGCTTAAAGGATGCGTTTTCCACCCCCCACCCCCCCGTCAGCCCTCCATGTTCACTTTGCTTTCAGCTCCCGTAAGCTTCTTAAGCCCACTTCCACAACAGCCGTTTTGGCTTGACAGTGTGTCACCACACACGTGACACGCACTAATCATCATATATGACTTGTACCACATAACTTTTAATCTGAAGCTACATATGAAGCATATTCAGGGCAGAGTATTGTTCCTGTTAGTGTTTAGTGTGAGATGATAGTAAATATTCCCGTTCTTTCTCCAACAACTTTACCTGATAGTAAGCTAACTTTAGGCAAACCAGCAGCACAACAAATATTTTCTAATAAGACTCACAAACCTGAGTCAGCACCAGTCTCATCAAAGCTGGGGTTCTGTCGCCGTACTTTTGGTCTAAAAAACGTCCTCATGTCCATCTTCACTCATGCGTTTCAGGCAGAGAGTGTAGAAGAAGCCGGCTGCTGAAGGGCTTCTTCTTCAGTGGTGGAGGCTCAGGCAGGCTGTATACAAACTACTGCCAGCTGCTCCCTCTCTGTTGGACTTTGGTACTGCATGTTACTTCCGCGATTTAGATCCGGGGCTTTTCATAAAACATCCGGGGCTTCAGCCCAAGTAGCCGGGCCTAACGCCGCCCCTGTTGTGCTGAAACCAAGCCCCCACAATGCAGCTCCAAAATTGAATCAAACCCGCAAGTACCATAAATTGCAGTTCCACCCTCATCCACTAGGGGCTGTTGTCAGAAGCGAGCAAATCCTCATTGACTCCCATGTTAAAAATACCAATTTCACAGCAGAAATAAACATGTTTACAGCCTGGTACCAGAACATGTTTTAGGTTTAAATGATCTAGTTTACACTCATGACAACTCTGAAGGGGGTGAATGTTTTTCTCACTCTTCTGTTTAAGTGTATTAAAAGCCTAAAATTCAGTATAATTAATGAGCATCAGACCCACGTGACCACAGAGCTAGCTCCGTGGAAAGGCCTCAGTAGAGCCTCGGTCTGGCCTGGAAACTGTTCCGGGATTTTGAGTCTCTGTGTGTGTGTATTCTGTTTTGGATATTATTTGTGCAATTGTTGGACAAAATGACTTGCTGTGGCATTAATTGCACTAATAGAGCATCCAAGGAGTCTCCACTTCATTATTTTCAGTAAGTAAAATTATATTTATGTATTTTAGGTCACTGCCGAGCTGAGCTTAGATGTTAACATGTACTGTTTAACCATGAAATTTAAATGTAATAGGGTAAAACCCAGTGCATTTAACATAATGCTGCACTTTAGAAAATGGGTTGAAATATAACATGTTGGTGGAGCTGGGTTCCCTCTATCGGCTTGTGGAGCTCTCGGAGACCGATGTTTTCCACCCGGTTCTCCCCTCCCCGCAGCTCGGCGCGTCTCTGTCTGATCGCGGCTCCTGTCTGCTGCGCGGGCTAACGGCTTGTGGAGCTCTGGGAAACCTTTCCACCCGGTTCTCCCCAGCGGCAGCTCTGCGCATCTCAGATCGCAGCGGCGCTTATCTGCTGTGCGGCTGCCGGCTTGTGGAGCTCTCTGTGTTCCACCCGGTTTTACCCAGCGGTCAGCCCGGCGTATCTCTGACTCAGAAGCTCTGGTGTTGTGCACAGTTAACTCCGGTTGTAGCTAGGTTGCTACCTCCGTTAGCTTAGCTCCCACCTCCGCGTTAGCTTCATGTTAGCTTGTAGCTAGTTCGACCGGGTGTCGTCAGTTGATCCCAGCCTTACAGCCCCACCCTCAGCTCCTCCTCTCTTCCCTTTTATGGAATTGTCTGGGCTTGACAGAACCTGTGACACGGTCAAAATGGCGGTGGTGGCCACCTCCCATTTAGCCTCAAAAACATGATATTGGAGCCTATGGACAGGAGATGTCCAGTATATTTATGTCGATGGCTGAAACACATCTCACTTCCTGTCTGGCTCGTGTCATTCCTTCAACAATCCAGAAAAAATGGAGTCCATGCAGAAACCTTCTAGAGCATCCTGATCTGCAGCCGGTGTGAGCGCTCTGATGAGACTCCGTGATTTTGGGTCTTTGTGGACGCCGGCTGGAAACCGGAGAGAGTCTTATGTGCCGTCTGAAAATAAAGACGACTCCGATAAAAGCTCAGTCAGCAACTTTTAATGGAAACAAGCCAACAAGAAAACGCTGGTTGTCGGCACGGTAACAGCAAACATAATGGCACGTGCTGAGGGTAATGACACTGTTATTGGGTTAGCCATCAACATGACTAGCTCACTGTAATCATCAGCAGCTAGCTAGCTACCTTCAGGAGGCGTCTGCCACTGTTCCACGTCGGCCACAACACGCCTCGCCCTCGATCTACCTGAGAAGACAGATTCAGCCTCATCTGTGCCCCAGACAAGCTGGTTCCCAAAGTCAGAGACTCTCTTGGTCAGCTTGCTTCTCACACCAAACCTTCCGTCAGGAATCTTGGCGTGACCTTTGACCCAGCTCTCACCCTGGATTCTCATGTCAGTTCTCTTGTTGGCTCTTCCTTCTTCCATCTCAGGAACGTTGCTAAGCTGAGTCCCATTCTGTCCCGCTCTGAACTTGAGACAGTTCTCCACACCTTCATCTCCTCACGCTTAGACTACTGTAACTCTCTTTTCACGTGTCTGAGCAGAACCTCCCTGAACCGTCTACAGGTGGTTCAGAACGCCTGTGCTCGGCTTCTGACCAAGTCCTCCAAACACACCCACATCACCCCGCTTCTCCTCCAGCTTCACTGGCTGCCAGTCAACTTCAGGGTTCATTTCAAGATCCTGGTTCTGGTCTATCGGGCCTTACATGGACAAGCACCATCTTACATTGGTGATCTTCTTAGTCCCTACACCCCCAGCAGGTCCCTGAGGTCCAGTGATCAAAGCCTACTGGTTGTGCAGCACCAGGCTAAAGGTCAAAAACAAAAAGAAATTAAGGTATAAAAAATATTTAAAATGATTAAAAATATGTTCAAAATGAGAAAAATAAATATTTTGTTTAAAAAAACTGTAAGGAGAGGGAGAGAGAAAATGAAAGTAAAGAGGGAAATCAGTGGATCCAAGGAAAGGCGGAATAAGGAAAAGGAGGTGATGAAGGTCACACAAAAGCCAGCTTGAACAAGTGAGAACCTCCAAACATCTCTGGTCCTTGAGGACAGCTGCTGCAGTCAAAACACGGTCTTGTTTTCTACTTTCCACCAGCTTTTGGTCACGATGAACTGGTCAGTTCCTCTCTGCACGGACTGTCAGGCTCTAAACAAAGGACCACCCACTCCTGGAACATAAATAGATTTATCTCCATCCAACAGCAGACATGGACCAGGTGTCTGGAGACACACGTCTGCTGCTGAGCTTTAATCCCATTCTTCATAGATGGAAACAGGATGGATGCAGGCTTATTTCTGACCTCAGCGGTGACCGCTAGCTCCCATGTTAGCATTGATAGCAGCTGAAGCTAACAGGGGGACACGCTGGACAGGTCTCCTGTTGGGACCGTGGTTGGGACACAGAGACAACCAACCAGCCAGACCTAGGGACACTTGTCCAGCTGATCTGACATGCATGCTTTTAATCTGTGGGAGGAAACCAGAGTACCTGCAGAACAGATACACATGTGTGAGGAGAACATGCTAACACCACGCAGAAAAGCTGCAGCTGGGATTGGAACCTGCAACCTTCCACACAGTCACGTACCTAAAGAATCCAGATTTACAGCTCAGGAACAGACGGACAGAAATCAGAGGAAAGATTAAATGAAAGAGGACGAGTGGATAAAAGAGAAACTTGTGAGTGGAAGGTAGAAGATGGCCGCTTAGCTTCTAGATGCCGACTGCTGCAGTTAGACAGAGGGAAGGGTCCAGACCTGCTGCCGTCCCCAAGCATGCTGCTGAAACCTGATCTCACACAGGAAGTGGTCATCAGACCTGCTACTGGACTCACACACATGCATGCACACACACACACACACACACGCACACATGCATACATGCACACACACATGCATGCACATACACACTCACACACACACACAGGCATGCACACACACATGCATACATGCACACACAAACTCACACTCATACACACACACACAGGCACGCACACACACACACACACACACACACACACACACACACACACACACACACACACACACACACACACACACACACACACACACACCCACCTGGAGCAGAAGCCAGTCTCAGGCCTCGGCCCGGTTCTGCCTTCATCTCGGTTTCTTGCTTTCAGTCAGATTGTGGGTCAGAGTAAAACTCTTCATCTCGTCTACAGAAAGGGTGGCGCTGGAGTCCTCTCAGCCCAGACGGAGAAGCACGGAGTGGAAGTCCTGCCACTTTCTTCCCCAGATGTCTTCTCCAGCTCATCTTTCAGCACAAACCTCACATTTCAGTTTTACACCAGCCACCCTTTTCCTCTGCAACGAGCTGAAGTGATGTTTTTATCACTTCTCACTAAATCAGAGCTACTATTTCTGGCCTCGGACTCCAAGCCACAGAAAACAAAGGGGTTGTTTCTGATTTTCATGTTGGAGCTGCTAAACACGATCCCTCGCCAGCAGCGTCCAGAGCTGCTGGACCTGCATGGACACAGGATGCAAGTAGGAAGTGAGAGAAAGCAGGAGGAGGAGCAGGAGGGAGTGAAAGCCTCATAACCCACCGGAAGAGGCCGGATCCTCTGGGACGCTCCGGGCTCGCGTCCATCAGAGTCCTCCAGAACCAACCGGTCACATTCCTGCTTGTTCCTGATGTGGCTGTGAAGTATTTAGAGTTGTGAAGCGCTGAGGACTACCGATGTAGGCCCAGGCTGTCGTTGTGTGTGTGTGTGTCGTTGTGAGCTCTGATGAAGGTCGGAGCGTTATTAAAGACTTCAGATCTCAGTCAAACACAAGATTTAACCCAGAACGTCAGAAGCTGCAGAAACGGGTCCATCGTTTGTGCCTCCGCACGGCGGGGCCAACACTCCCACCTTCAGCAGGGTGGGGCGGTTCCACGGTCCTGGTGGCTTCTGCACGTCTAAAGATGGAGTGAAAGAGCTCCTCCTCAGGGAGGAGTCACATTCATGATCTCATCTAAAACTCAACAAGACCAGCCCTGCTGCTCCCTGCCTTCACTGAAGACGCGTGTCCTTTCTGAGGAGAGGGAGGGAGCGTTACATAACAGCGTCGCCTTTACCTGAGGGAGCTTCAGACGGTCGTAGGCTCGGCCGGGAACTGGGACAGCGCACACCTACATGCTGTTCATTCTCTTCTTCCTGTTAAATAAAAGGTGTTCACTCTCACTGCGGGAGGCAGCTCTGCTGTCATTCTGAGCACAAGACCAGAGATGAGTCGAAGGTGTCGGGGTGCAGGTCGGGTGTTTGGAGTTTAGTTGTGCATTAACAGACCTCTGGTCCTCCCTCTCTGTGCAGGTAGAAGAGCCCATCATCAGGCTGCAGTCATGGATGAGATGGACCTGCCCCAGATGAAGAAGGAGGTGGAGAGCCTCAAATACCAGCTGGCCTTCAAACGAGAGAAATCCTCCAAAACAGTCACAGAGTGAGTAGTTACCACGGCAACGGCGCACTGCGGTGGTCGTTTCTGCTCAGCAGGAAAAGTCTAAAACCCAGTCAGAGCTCCCTCCTAAACTCGGTCGACTCGACACCGACGTGCATGCCACGGGTTTCAGGTCCGGGTCAGGACCCACGATGCAGGTCGGGGGGCAAAGACTCGAATGACCCAGCCGGGGTTAGAGTTTAGCGGTGACCGCGGTCGAGGTGACGCCACCAGAGGTTACAGACATAAACACACGAGCCTTCACGTCCACTCGGAGGGTTAACGCACACACCTCCGTTGTCATGACAACCAACTCAAGCACAGCAACACAAGCTCACGGGGCACGTTCAAGAGCGTCAGGAACATCCGACACTACAAACACCCAAGCAGATCGGTAAAGGAGCTACAGATCTCCAGATGAGCGGAGTAAACATCTCCCGCTCTTCTCGGCGGAGCGGCGAATGAAAATCAGACGGGTTTCTTCTGGTTGTTGCTTTGCTCGTCTTGTAAAATAAAACTGAAACCTGTTTTTGTCTGTCTGTCACAAAGTTTGGTGAAGTGGATAGAGGACGGAGTCCCCGAAGATCCCTTCCTGAACCCGGAGTTGATGAAGAACAACCCGTGGGTGGAGAAAGGAAAATGCATCCTTCTCTAGGAAGAACGTCGCCGTGAGCGCCCTGCAGGAGGCTGACCCCACCTCCTGAGCGGGACAGCATCTACCTACCAACCTCTCACCATGAATGTACTACAGCGGACCCCCTACACACACACACACACACGCACACACACACACACACACACACACACACACACACACACACACGCACACGCCTCTAGCTGACACCAGGCCGCTGAGACACACTTTCTCCTCCCTGCAGGCGCACTCCTGATTCGGGGTTTGATTGTGACTATTTAATAACGTAGTTATGCAGCAGACATGTTCCTAGCAACGTTCCTCCAGTTGTGATGAGTCCAGATGTTCCACATCCTCACTGCCAAACCTTAGGAGTGCGTTTGTGCAGCAACGTCTTCGAAAAACCACTTTTCTACTTTAAGGGAAAAAGATTTCATTGCGTTACTATGGGGTGGGGGGTGGGGGGGGGGATTACAGATTAGGACGGAGCTGGTGTGGATGACTTTAAGATGGCGTCCTCCAACCCAAACCCTAAAGCCCGACGCCGAGCCAACGGCGATCCTGCTCCTCCGCTGACTCCAGACGCCCGCCTCCATGGATGAAACAATCACAGCTTGACTTCTGATCCAGCAGCACACTTTAACCTTTTATGCATGAGGTCACTGGGGCGTGCAGGAGGCAGCATGTTACCATAGCAACAGCAACAAGACAGGAAGTCTGCTGACCAAACTATTTACTGATGTTTTCGGCAGCATTCGGAGCTAAATGCATGAGACGGATGCTGTACAGCAGCATAAACAAATCCACGTTTCAGTCCTCAGTGCGTCAGTTCTGCAGCTGACAGCTGTTTCCAACAGACCATAATAGTAACCCCACCCTGCATCATCAACATCAGCACGACTGACCCAGCTATTGACTAAGTTGTACTTCATAAAAACAGGGAAGATGGTGGAAAAGTCAAAGAAACCAAAGATCCAGACCCGCTCTTGTCACTCCTGCTCGTCTCTTCCAGGATGATTTAGTTGCGTAAATCTCACGTTTCACCGTAGCCGCCATGTTGGCGTCAGTCGCGGATCACCACCCTTGTTTTGACTCAAGGCTACCCAATCACATTGTAGTGATGATGTCATGTGACCTCCAGTTTACATCCCGGTCTAGGGCCATGCCAACATCCAGGATGTTAGCGCTAAAGCTGTGTCGTCATGGAGACACAGTCTTGCTGCTGCCTGATTGGATAGCTGCCGTGTTGGCCCTGGGCCGGGATTAAACCACACCTTCCTCCGCTGCTAGTTCAAACGTCTAACAGGAGTGATTAACTTGGCTATGAGTGACCAGACTGGATGTCCACAACTTGGTCCCTCGCTGTCGTGGCTCGGGCGTTTGCACCAGTGCACTCGCTGATGTCAGACGGAGGTTTCACAGCGGAGCTCTCAGGCCTCTGGAGGTTCCCGCTAGCCCTCTCCTCCTCCTGAGCTACGGCCCTACAGACCACAAACATCCCTCCGCTCGCATGTACAGACAAACCCCCTTTAACTTATTAACTTATTAACTTATTTATTTATTTATGGATAAGAGCTTCTCTTCACCTTAGCTTATTTCTACGAGAGCACGCCGCCTTCATGAAGAAGCACCTTCTACTGCTGCCTTCTACTCATTCTCCTCTAAACCAGGATGTAAATATCCAGGCCCGAGGTTCTGACACCATCACCGACCTCCGAGCTGGCCTGAGAGTGCACGACACACACACACACACACACACACACACACACACACACACACACACACACACACACACACGGTGGAACATCAGTACCGTACTGATCCCCGCCACATTCACCACAGCAGGAAATGGTTTTTATTTATTGTCCTGTGACGGTGAGTTAAAGCGGTACGAGAGCTTGGGGGGGGGGGGGGGGGGGGATTCCTACAACTATGTAAACAGTTGAGATGAATGTCATAAATGCATGAAACCACCTGCATGTTCTCTGCATTCATGTAGGTCACTCCTCCTCTAAACGTGTCGTAACGATTGTTGACGTCCACAAGTTCTTCTGGTAGATTTGAGTTCTGATCCCAAACGCTTTAATCCATGTAAACGTCCATGTTGTGTTTTTTATCTTTCCATTAAAGCTAAAACCTTTATCTATCACCACAAGCTGACATCAGACCCCTGGAGCATCAGGATTAGTACCTTCATCATCTCTACCGCCCTCTGCTGGAGGGTCGTCAGGTGGCGAGGCCCAGTCGTGTTGCTACGGTATCGTTATTCAACTATGTCATAAAATCAGATAGATTATTAGGGAGTAGTAATGTAAACACGAGAGTTAAAGACTTTATCACCATCTCGTCTCTCGTCTCGTCTTCCTCCGCTTATCCGGGTCCGGGTCGCGGGGGCAGCATCCCAACTAGGGAGCTCCAGGCCGTCCTCTCCCCGGCCTTGTCCACCAGCTCCTCCGGCAGGACCCCAAGGCGTTCCCGGACCAGATTGGAGATGTAACCTCTCCAACGTGTCCTGGGTCGACCCGGGGGCCTTCTGCCGGCAGGACATGCCCGAAACACCTCCCCGGGGAGGCGTCCAGGAGGCATCCTGACCAGATGCCCAAACCACCCATTATTATTATTAATATTAATAATAATATTATTATTAATTTTATTATTATTATTATTATTATTAATATATTTTTCCCTACAGAACACATCTGTTTTATTCCTTAATTTGACATCATGGAAATTTGAATTCTGTCTGTCGGATGGAAAACTTTAAACACACGACTCTGAGACGCCTCGTACACACACACACACACACACACACACACACACACACACACACACACACACACACACACACACACACACACACACACACACACACACACACACACTAAAACCGTCGTTACCCTGTTGATAATCAGGTGCTAATAGCTAGGTTTGGGTTAAACCTCCTGTGTGTTTCCGCACCACCGTTAGACGGGGATCCCAGATAAGACTCGAGCGTTTATGTTAGACCGACTCGTACAGACTAGAGGACGACGCTGTAGGGGGAGGACCTTCATCCCTGAAACCTACATTTATAAACTACATGTTTAAACATTCTGAGTTGAAGTCTTGATGTTTGGGTTTAAAACGTTTGTTTCTTTGATGGATGACGGAAGCAGACGAGGACGCGTGGCGGTCGGTCCCGTTGCTTATCTGGTTTGCTTTGATCTGACCTGAACGTGTCTGTTACTGATATTTAACGACTGCATAAGACCTGATCTCATATTTAGCATCATATTCTTCGTAAGAGTGCTTTGGAAAAATTATGCATTAGATCAAAGTCCTAGTATAAAGATGAGCAATAAATGAAAGTCCATTTTTTATTGGATGTTTTACAAAACTGTTTACCTTCTGGAATAAAGTAGAAGACTTTTAGACAAGCTGATGTCTCCGCTGTTTTCCTTCTTCTTTGTTTCGGGGGAACGAACCAAAAGCACTCGTGGTGGACGGCTGATCCCTCCGTCAGACGCGTGACCTCCAAGTTTAGAAGTAAAGGTTCCACATGGAGCTGTTTAGAGATTCCTTTAAGTAGATTTTACATCAACTGAATGACATCGACAAGCCTTAAAGTGTGTTCTGCCTCCTTTAGTTTTACATCGTAGACTCATGAAACCACTGAAAGGATTAAATAATCCAGGTGGAGCATCAGGATATTCAGTTCTGCTGCTCCTGGTGGAGGATCTGCAGGTGGAGAGGGCCAATTTTATTGCTTTAATATGTAGTTATGGTGGGATAGAAGTGATTATTACATCATTTTTATATTAACATTGGATAAAACACAGTTTCTGAGAGTGAAGCCCTGGTCGGACTGGGTCATGCAGGTTTGAATCTTAGCTTGTAAAGCCGCTTCCTCGACCTTATCGGGGTGCTGTACAACACACAAGACCATATAAAACAGCCAGAAAAGGATCAAACCTAATTAAAAACTTCCTAAAATGTGTTTAGCTGCTTAAAAGCTGATGTAGTGAAAACTGTAAACTGTTCCTTAATGTCAGGTATTTTCCTACATCACTGAAACGGCTGCTGTTGAGCCTCTTCTAGAGAAACGGAAACTAGATCCTAAGTGATGAAGAACCACAGACCATCTCTAACCTCCCCTTCATGAGAAAATGGCTGAAAAAGCTGTTATGATCCAGCTGAACAGCTTTGTAGAGACAAACACCTGCTAGATAGTGTCCAGTCAGGCTGTAGACAACACCACAGCACTGAGACCGCACTGATTAAAGCATTACATGATATTCGTCTAAATACAGATTCAGGTAGAACATCTGTCCTGATGATGCTCCATCTCACTGCAGCTCTTCTTACTGTGGACCACAACATCCTTCTGGTAGGCTCCTAACCTGGGTGGGACCTTCAGGAACAGTCCATAGTTGGTTCCGATCTTATCAGGGTTAGGTTGTTTCTACTGGTGATCACAAATCAGAGCTGACCACCATCACATGTGGGGTCCCCCAAGGCTCAGTTATTGGACCACTGCTCTTCGATCTGTCAATGCTCCCCCGGGTCAGGTCACACACAACAACATGACCTATCACTGGCTGTATTTGGTAGAACGTGTTGCAAGGCTCTGCTCCCTTATTGATCCACAATAATACCAGACCTGAGTAATAGAAAGCAGGTTAGGGGTAAAGCGAGGACACTTCTCTGCGTCCATGTGGCCGTCCGAGCCTGGCTCCTCATCAGCTGCCTCTGTGTCTTCCTGTAGGTCTCATCGCTGCTGAAGCACATTGGATGATCCGGCCATGCTGCCGACCACTAGACAGCTTTGGTCTGGACATCTAAAGCTACTGTTAATGCTAGCCGACATGGCTGTGAATCTGCAGCTAGCATCATTTTAGCTGCTGCAGCTAACTGCAGCACTTCTGTACAGATGTATGAATACTTCATTCTCTAAAACAGCATTTATTGAGAGACTGACAGTTGTGTAAAGGTTTCATTTAAAATGGTCACGGGGTTCGGGTTCGGGTCACGTGGCTGTGTTAGGTTAATAACCTGCTAGCCATCCTTTAAACACGTGGAGGACAAACGGCGCCTGCTACAGGAAATGATAGATCCCATTAAAGCGGCAGGAGGAGGAGACGAAGCTACAGCCTCCTTTCCTGTTTGCTGCTTTTATCTCTCATGAATAATAGAAGAGACGTCTTTTGTCCTCACGCTTTCTCTCACCTCATCTACTGTTCAGCATCCTGTCCTACATCAGATTTCACCCACAGCCAGTCTAACGTTGGGTAGAAACAGGAACAGCAGAAAGAGTCCTGATATGAGAAACTTCTTCTTTTAGAGCGTCCAGTCAGATTTTTGACAGAATCCTGAGAGATTCTCGTGAAAATTACGACACGCAGGGTGTGTCTGCTTTTTATAGGTCAGATCCTCGCAATCCTTTCAATGCACACACACACACACACACACACACACACACACACACACACACACACACACACACACGCTAATGGACTCCATCCCCGTTAGCCCCACTGCCAAATCCTCATTCTCATTGTCCCTTTTGCCCTGAAATCCTCAAACCGTCCCATTGGACACACACACACACACACACACACACACACACACACACACACACACACACACACACACACACACACCATCCTTGGCCCTTTATCCTGGTCGGTTCCCGGTTGGTCTTAATGCACCAGTTAATGGCTCTCTCTGACCCCTCTCAGATTACGTTCTCACACACAAATGCACATACCAGTGCACCTGCTGCACCAGTGTGTGTGTGTGTGTGTGTGTGGGGGGGGGGGGGCAAAACCAGACAAACACACACACAAGGTCAGTAATCTCTAATGTACATTTTGCTCGTGGGGATAATCTCAGTGCCCCTCACACACACACACACACACACACACACACACACACACACACACACACACACACACACACACACATGCACACACACACATACACGTTCTGTGCTGCTGACTTTCATGTCTCTACATGTCGTTAGACACTCTTTTGCCATGTTGTGTGAAACTCCTGATCTTATGAATGTTTCCTAAGCTCCGCCCCCTCCACAACAGCAAAACAAGTCATTAGAGGGAGCTGTCAGTCCACAACAACGTGACCCCATCATGCACTGCTAGGCGATGGTGGAAGAAGAAGTTTTCAAAGCAGGAACCTAAAGAAGTACCGAAGTTACCGTTCCTCGACAGCTCTCGCTTCGTTACTCTTTTCGTGTTTTCGTGCCTTTAAGCATCAACTCTTTAGCAGCTAACATGAAAACCCAGTCCTGCCTCTAGAGTGAAGTTCTGGAGAGGAGATATAAGCCATGTGTCATGGTCTGCGTCCTGCGTCCCCCCCGTGTGCCTCCTTCTGTTCCCCAGCCCACTCCAGGTTCTCCCCTTAGGTTTCTGCGCCCCTTTAGGTCTCCAACCCCTCCAGGTTTCCCAGGTTCACTTCTTCTTTGGGTTTCTTTGTATTATCTAGCTAGTTTTTCCCTGTTGTTTTCATAGGTTCAGGTTCCTTCCTTGGTCCTTCCCCACCGGGTTATTAGTTCTCCTTTCCTCCTTAGATCATTGGTTATTTGTCTTGTTCTTCTAGTCTTTAGGTTTGGTTATTAATCATAGGTCATGTTTTATTTTCCCTCCTCAGCTTAGGTTGCTCTCCCTGATTAGTAGATTCATTTCACCAGGTTTCTCTCTCCCCACGCACCTCCCCATCTCCCAATCATCCTGCCCCGTGTATAAAACCCTGTCTGCGTCTCAATTTGTTGTTGGTCCATTGTTTGTGTCAGCGTTGTCTCGCCTCCTCTCTAGGTGTCTGGTGTTTTGGGTTTCTCCAGGTCTGATTCTAGGATTTTTTAGATTTTTGGTTTTTGGCTTCCAGCCCTTTTGGATTTATCTCTTAATAAAGGATTGTTACGTTCTTCTACTACTCCTGGCTCGTGTCATCCTGGTTCTGCATTTTGGGTCCTAACCTTCCCCCCACTCACATCGTGACACCATGGGTGTCAAGGAACATTGCCTTGATGTCTTGGCCCCGCCCCGGTTGCCTAGGAGATACGTCATCAGAAACCGCCAATGTTCATGTTCTACCAAGGCATGTGTTCTCCATTTGTTAGCCGTTTAGCTAGCTAAGCAAGGATACACGGGAGGTGTCTTGTAGCCTAGCCTTGGTCAAAAATTACCCACAATACACCGCGGTATTTTCAAAAGGACGGTGGATCAGAAGCCAGCAGCGACTTCGGGAACAATTTTCAAGTTTAAAAGTAAGTCAACTTATTTAAAATGTTTTTTTAGATCCAAAGAAGTTATCTATGGTTGGTTAGTTGCTTAGTAGTTGCAGCTTTGGTGGCTAGTGGGTAGTAACTCACTTATATATTTAATATAACAAATATATACACAATTTCAAAAGTTAAAGGCTTGTTATATATTTATATAGAGCTCCGGGAGTTGACGCCACATCTCCCGGCATGCAACAGTTCAAATCGAAACTGCGCCATCTTGGCAGGCAGAAGCCCGCAGCTGGACTATTTGTTATTGTCAGAAAACTTAATCAAACCGGAAATATGGTAGATTCCTGTTGTGCCCCAGGATGCAGAACAGATGCGGACGACATAAGGAATGAGCCATCTACAGGATTCCCCAAGATCCGGAGCGCCGCAAACGTTGGATCATTGTAATAAAACGCGCTAGTGACCGGGATAAAATGAAGCTGTGGGATCCCGAGAGTAAAGGTTTTCACTTATGCAGCGACCGCTTCATATCAGGTACTTAAACCAACGTTTCCTCAACTGTGTATGGTATTTATTTTAAATGCTTTTATTACGATTCTTAGTGGGCTTCCTAAACTTATTTTGGCGGGGCTTTTTCTGTCTTATTACTCATAGCAACAAGTAAACATCACGTAAAACGTTGCCTCGTGAGTTCTGCGTGCTGCCGTTTACGTGTTTTATGATCACAGCAATTAACCGGCTAAGCTGTATTTAATTTTTAAGCAATGGTTGATCAATTATCAGATCACACATAAAAAGCACTTTGGATTGCTGTTATCTGTCTCACTGAGACCGATCTCAGACAGATCCTGAGACGCTCCTGCCTGACATCTTTATTTTATTCATGGAAAACAATCAGACTAGTGATTTCTCTTGGCGTTCAGTTTATACATTCAAACAGCACAGCACTCTATTTAAACTACTTACGTGTAAATCTCTTATTTGACCATCCATCCATTTTCATCCGCTTATTCGGAGTCGGGTTGCAGGGGCAGTAGCGCCGAGAGGCCCAGACTTCCCTCTCCCCAGCCACTTGGGCCAGCTCCTCCGGAGGAATCCCAAGGGGTTCCCCGGCCAGGTCTGGTAAGAAGTCTGCTCCGACAGCTTCTGGCATTTTTAAAAAGTATCCCAGGGGCACGGTAAGGGTTGGAGAGGTTTAGTCTATTTAATTTCTGACTATATAAAACGATTTCTTCGGTTTTAAAGTGTGAAGTAAACTGAGACGAAGCAAAATCCAAGCCGATCCCGTTCATTTAGTTTACCTTTGTTGCCTGCCAACATGGCGTCTACTCTCTGAGAGTCACGTGACGTCCGGAGCTCTATAGAAACTAATACGTATAAAATATAACGTTATCTCCCGTGTCACGTAACATTACGTGACCGTTGTGGAAGCCGCGGTCACGTGATGCAAGTCTGTTCCATTTAACCGTTTTCTTTGACCGAGGAAGGAGAAACATTGAGAAACAGCCATAATCTCCTGCTCTGCTTGATGACGTCACACTGTGAACGCCAGCTTTTAGGCCCATTTAGGATAACAGCTGATTTTTATTCTCCTTCTATCTCGAGGCTGGGGATGATGCTGATGCCCTTGTGTCGGGCTTCCTGCACCTCCTGCAGCTGAGGAACCGCCGTTGTCAGGGTGGAACAAAGGAGATCTCTGGTCGACTCTCAGTGCTTCCACTTGGTCGTGTGATGTTCAGCACGTCAGATGGCACACACGCCACCCAAGAGCTGCAGAACTGTAATCAGGTTTCACACACACGCCTGTGTGGAGCGCTCGCTTTGCATTGCCTCCTCACAGTTACAAAGGTTGCTGGTTCAACGCCAGCTGATGTTGTGTGTGTTTACATCGAGCTCTCCAGCGCTCGTGCCCAGTTCAGCATTTGTTATTTCTGAGTCGTTTTAGTTTCCTGTGTACAGATCCGGTCCTCAGACGGACCACAGCTCTCTCAGCTGGCAGCTGAGACCGAACGGGAGACGTCTGCTAAAGCCAGACAGGAGCTGCCGCTCTGAGGGTGAGGGAAGTCGTGTGGCCCCTGGTTGCGTCTGTAGACTCTCCAGCAGAATGCTGTGGTGCAGTACTGTGCCAAAGGTTAAGGCAGGTGTGGAAAAACGCCGTAAACAAAGAATATTTCAGGAAAATAAGTGATTGTCAGTGAGCCCGAACATCATTCAGAACCATCTTCATGAACAAGAGCCTGAAGTTCTGGAAGAGCTGGTGTGGGTCCTGATGCCATCACCACGGAGCGTGTCTGGGACCACATGGAGAGACAGAAGGATGAGCCTCAT
>NC_091752.1:71760099-71770099 GCF_043380555.1 Nothobranchius furzeri
TGGAAAGCACATTGAATTGCCTCTATGTGAAATGTGCTAAAGAAATAAAGCTGTTTTAATTCTGCGCCGACTGTCTGTGAATGGTCAGATTGCGCCCCCTCCTGGAAGACCTGTGAAACTACATTTACAAGGGAAAGCATCTATATTTTAATGCTTTCATGCTTATTTAGAGCAGCTGATGTGTAAAGTTAGCAGAGTTCATCCTTGGTAGTGGGTTCACTCACTCATTTAACCCTTCACCACTGAAACCAGTGTGTTCATTCCAATCCTCCTAAATAATCCTCCAATAATCCAACTGGAATCCTTAAGGGTCCCGTAACGTCCATCCTGTCAGAACAGGCCGTGGGAGCCCAGGTGTTACTAGAACTAATGGTGTCTCCTCACCAGTGTGAGCCTCCAAACATGAACTTTAAATTCATGCATTTATCTCCTCTTGTAACACTTTAACATGTTTTAAAAGGCTTGTACCATGATAAGTTACACCTCCCAGACCAAAGATAAGATAAAACATTAACATAAACACTATTAAGATGTCATAATTTATGAAATATAAGTTACTTTTGTTCACCATTACTTCAACCAAGAATTACACACACACACACACACACACACACACACACACACACACACACACACACACACACACACACACACACACACACACACACACGTCATGACTAATTCAACTACACTGAACTACTTTTTTAATCTGTTATTCTGGAGTAAAATAAAGAAACAAGCTAAATCATCACATATCTGTGGCATCAAGCAGCATCTTCTGAGTTCAAACACAGGGATGGAGCACAATGTTTACACCTGAACAGTATCAGGATGTTTTAACTCACAGAGGCCTGCAGGTCGTCTGTTTTATGAGCAAAATGCTGAGAATCCGCTTGTTATGAGTGCTAAACATTATTTTGCCACTTCCGTGCGGAGCGGTTGAGATACACATTTCAAACGGAACCGAAAATGTGTGTAAACAGTTGAGAAAAACTGTAAGACACACAGGCTGCTGGAGACTGAAACTCAAGATGTAAAACAAAGTGCTGTCAAAATAAAATGTGAATAGGGAGAAAAATGGACATTACATACTGCAGTTGCTCTTAAAGGTGTGCAAAGTAGGCGTGTGTATTTATTTAGTATTGTCTAATTTATCTGTTAATTTGATTGTTGACTTCACTGCTTATTTGGAGAAGGACACTGAATGACTTCTGCTCGCTTTAATACTTATAATGGACATGGTGGGAAATATTTCACACCCAGAATCTTTTCACCAGCCGCAATTGGTTGATTTTAGGAAGAAAGAATGTAACAATTTAATGATAAACTGGCTTTCCATACAACGCAGACAGGCTTCTCGGTCTCGCGGCTCAGATGAGGCGGCGCGTGAGCGCGGCTCCTCTCGACGCTCCACCAGCTTGTCACCAAAGATGGCGATTTGCTGAGTGCTCATGGATACACACATTTATCGGCTAGCTGTTATCTTACCCAAAACGCCAACTTTAAAAACACATTAACTGCAAAGCGGGCAGCTGTTTCTTCCCACTAGGAGCACCTCTGACGGGACGTCAGACTTCGCTACGATGCAAATCACGCTGAAAACGCTACAGCAGCAGACTATTCAGATTGAGATAGACCCCGATCAAACGGTGAGTGGCTACATGCTAACGGGCTCCAGCTAACTGTGCTAGCTGCGGCACTTTTAGCTCAAGTTTCAAACTAGCTTTACGAGGCGTGCTTAAATCTCTAGTTTTGACAAAATATAAATAAAACAATTTGCCACAAAATTGACTGTTCTGCGGTTTCTTAAACTGCGCGGCAAACCAGGGATGGTGAACGCTAACGATGCACGCTAATGTTATTGAGCTAACGTTGCTAATGTTAGCAGTGGAGCCCATTAGTCTTAGCGATGCAACCGTAAAGTAGTTTGTTCGCGTTAAAGTGTGCGCGGTGTGTACTTCTAGATGTTTCTGTTCTTCTACAGCTAAGTCGATGCTCTTCACGTTCGTGCTGCTTCTGTTATTGAGCCGGGCGTCTGTCTTAGCCTGGGACAGGAATGTCTGGAATGCTAACGCTCATGACACTGCCAATTTCCAGTAGCAATACAGGTGTTCAGCCTCAGTTTACTTCCATGCTCCTCATCGTGCTGTCTGTTAAGTGAGGAAAGTGCTGAGTCACGTTAGACATGAAATATATTTACATTCATAAACGTGTTATTTGGCTGAGTCTTCTCGGAGGACTGTTTTGACTAAATCTTAGAGAAGTCCACTCTTATCTTTCAACTCGGCAACGTAATGAAACAATTGGCCGTGGCGCCTTTTATGCTAACTAAAATGATATTAAGGACGTTTATTATGAACGATTAAAGCTGTTTGTGTTGTCCTTTCGATGTGGGAGTAATGGAAAACGTGAAGAAGCAAATGCACACTTCCCGAGCAGCGGTTCACGCATGTGTGGTGGTGACTGGTAACCCGCCAGTCGTCACATTTCATCTTCATCTGCTCTTTTATCAGGTCAAGGCCTTGAAAGAGAAGATAGAGGCTGAACGTGGAAAAGACAACTTTCCTGTTTCTGGACAGAAACTGATATATGCTGGCAAAATCTTGCAAGATGACACACCGATTAAGGACTACAAAATCGATGAGAAGAATTTTGTTGTAGTGATGGTGTCTAAGGTGAGACCGAAGGGTTTGAGGCTAGGCCTTTAAAAGCTGGTTGCATTTCAAATATTAATTTTATTTGTCTCTGGATGCGTGACAAGGCCAAACCTGCAGCTGTAGCCTCGACACCGGTCTCAGAAGCTTCCAAGCCCCCTGTACAGGACTCTGGCTCCACATCAGCACCCGCCCCAGCATCAAACCCTGCTCCAGCTCCCACCCCAGCAGCTGTCCCTATTCCTTCTGAGGAGGCCAAACCAGAGCCAAATGCTGCAACCACAGAACCACAACAACCAGCCAGGTACACACTACACACACCAGTGAGAGCTGGGATGAGCTATTTCATTTCAGACGGTTTTGTTTATAGAGCTGCATCTCAGTCGTAGCTAATATACACGATATTGTTGGCAACTGCCCGCAGTGACTAAGGATGCACCGATCAGGTTTTTTGCTGCCGATACCGATATAAAAGAATGCTGATCACCGATACCGATCACGTGGATTGGCCAGAAATTTTCTACATTATAATGAGTGCTACAAACTACATAATCTGGGAATAAAGGAAATGTAACCTAATCTAAAATGGTCTGTTAGGGTTGTCACGGTGTGAAAATTTAACCTCACGGTTATTGTGACCAAAATTACCACGATTTTCGGTATTATCGCGGTATTTTTTTTAAACGTGTTACATTTTCACACAATTAAATAAACCCTGTATATCAGGAAAATATTGTCCTCAATTTGTGTCTAAATTTTGCCTAAAATGTGTTATTTTGTAATTATGTTGTTTACTTGTTTACATTTTTTCCCTTTAGTCTTTAAAATACCAATATTTGCCCATAACTTCTTATTTTATGTCTGTTTGATGTCATCATTTAAAAATATTAGATCAGATGATACTCAGTACTCAAGTAGCCTTCTAATCAGATACTTTTTTACCCTTACTTGAGTAATAAACCCTATATCAGGAAAGTATTGTCCTCGGTTTGTGTCCTTCCAGTGAGCTTTGCAGATGTGGGAAAATGTCATCAGGCAGTAATCATTGTTAAATTCATAAATATTCTCGGAGAGAGACCAACTCTTATCTGCCCCTGGGAGCCCCGTAATGCATAGCGTCATTTCAACATGGCGGTGTCCGCGACACGGTTTATATGCAGGTAGCGGCGCTGCGGCTGCTTTATATAGCGACTCGTTGCATTCTCCCTCAACCCAAATCCTCGGATCACACATTTTAGCTAAAACGCTAACGTTAGCTTGCCTTGCGTTGACTGTAGAGTTGTGGGTGATGGTCACGCAGATGTGTCATGAGATTTGAAGCGTTGCTGCCTTTCACAGACACTTTTTCTGCTCGCGCTGCAAACAGGATAGCCGTCCGTCTTCTATAAACTCCCTCGGCATTCTTCAGATATCCAAAAGATGCCCGTACTTCCCACTTTGTCTTCTTTGAGGGATAATAAATGTCCTGAGCGCTGCCGTCTCCTCCTTTGGCCATTATTTCAGCTTTAGCTTCGAGAAAGTTTTGGTTGTAAACAACAAAGTGCGCATGTGCCGCCGGCAACTTCAGCAGATGATACGGTGGCTGGTAAGGGTCACCGCGCCTACACCGCAGCCACGCTAATCCACCGAGATAATATAGTTTTTTAAAAAACAAGACGGTTATTATTATTGTCAACTTTTTTTTTTACCGGGGTTTACTGCTACACTGGTTACCGTGACAACCCTAGCTGATCGGTTTGCTTTGATCTATTTTGAAAATTCCGATCAAAACCGATAGGGGCGCTATCGGCCGATTACGATCAAATGCCGATCCATCGGTGCATCCCTAGCAGTGACTTAAGACTTTGATTTTCTATTGATGTTCTGGTTGATAACAGGATGTGAGAGTGGAGGTAGTGTGTGGAGGAGGGACTGAAATGATCTAAAAAGTCACCAAATACTGTGTGTGTGTGTGTGCGCGCGCGTAAAGCCTGATGTAGATGTCTCCATCAGCAGCCTGCATACAGAGCTGCACACATGCACTGATGTTTTTTTGTAATCGGGGTTGAATTCATATTTGTATTCTGACTTTCCCGTCAGACATTCTTCAACCTGCTGCTGCTAGATGTCTTAGCCACTCTTTATTTTTTGGAGGGGGGTTGGGGTGGTGGTGTTGATAAATTTTAAGGAAGCAACGTCCTGACCAATCGCAGGCTTGTAGTCTCCCTCACTTTTGATAGACATTTATAAACCTGACATGTATCTGCCACAAGAGCTTTTACATCATGGTGTCTCTATAACAACGCAGCTAACCTGGGGCGTATTCCAGAAAGCGAGATTTTCCCCAAACCAGGTTTTGTCGTTCGATTCCCGGTGTAGCGCCCCTAAATCGCTTCTACGAACGTGACTACCCTGAAGCCCCTCCCAGTCACCATGGTAGCACATGCTGGAGAACAAACCTGCACAGGCGCCACCGCTCCCTCCGACCACCACCAGCAGGCAACGTGGGTTAAGTGGACACAACAGCAGCCTTCTCTAAGCCATATATGGACTCTGGTCACACGAGGCAAACACACTAATAAACGTGTATTTGTGATAAACGGTTTACAGCGTTAACTTTAGGATCACGTGACCTGAGTTGACTTTAGGGTCACGTGACCATTAGAACTTCAAAGTCACAGCTGCTCAGCGGAAACAAAGTCCTCCAGTCTCTAAACATCCAGACTCTGGAGCAGA
The DNA here is from genome assembly GCF_043380555.1 of Nothobranchius furzeri. Classification (NCBI taxonomy): domain Eukaryota; kingdom Metazoa; phylum Chordata; class Actinopteri; order Cyprinodontiformes; family Nothobranchiidae; genus Nothobranchius; species Nothobranchius furzeri. Next base: position 71,765,469 of record NC_091752.1, read on the forward strand.
ACATGAAAACCACATAAATGATGAAAACTTTAATAAAATAAGTGGAGAAACGAGCTGAAGTGGACTTCTGGTGTTCCCATGGAGACGTGTAAACTCTGAGCGTTCTAACTAAATAGCTCCAGCTACACACTAGGGCTGCCACAGACTGTTTTAATAGTCGACTAATCGTGTCATCAATAAAGGTTTAGCTTGTTGCACCAGGATGCTCTAATTTACCATCATTAGCTTCTAGTCTGAAGTGTGGTCAGCTATGTGCCGTCTAGTAATAAAGACCAGATGATGGCTTATCAAACAAGTTTTAATTAACTTTTTAACCTGTAAATACAAATGCTGCAGTCAGATGAAGGTAGGCACCTAAAACCAAACATGACTTGTGTTCACCAGAGGCATGGTGGTGAGGTTGAAGCGCTTCATCTTCCAATCTTAACTCAGGAAATGGCAGGACACACCGAGGTACTCCTCTGTAGCACGGCTGGTCCACACGTCAGCAGTAGGGTTGGGTGAAAAAATGGATTTAATCGATTTCATATAAATTTAGTAAAATTGATTCATTAGGCCTAGTATCGATTTTATTTCACTTTGAACCAATGTTGCCCACCGGCTCATTTTTTTCTACAAAGACTACAAATCCCATGGTGCTTTGTGGCATCAGCGCGTCAGCCGAAGCGCTCTTCCTTTCTGTTAACAGTCATTAGCGTCCGTACTTGGACCTGCATCTGCAGCGTTACCCTCTTCAGTCTGGGACAAACTGAAGACACGCATTTTACTCGGCACCTAGTTTGCTCGGCACCTAGTTTGCTCGGCACCTAGTTTGCTCTGCACCTAGTTTGCTCTGCGCCTAGTTTGCTCGGCGCCTAGTTTGCTCGGCGCCTAGTTTGCTCGGCACCTAGTTTGCTCGGCGCCTAGTTTGCTCGGCGCCTAGTTTGCTCGGCACCTAGTTTGCTCGGCGCCTAGTTTGCTCGGCGCTTTGTCAACTTTGAGTCCTGGAAATCCCGCGTTGGATTGTTCACCCACTAATGGGGAACGTGAGCTGGGTTTAGACAGTCGTGAGACAGGTTAGTTTTACCCTACTGATGATGTGTTGTTGCAATAGTAATCCTGCTCAGTATGAGAGGAACCGCAGGTTCAGACATGTGGTGTATGTGCTTGGCTGAGGAGCCAATGGGGCGAAGCTACCATCTGTGGGATTAGATCTCAACATCTCCGTAACTTGCTGGCGGGCCGCGGCGGACATAGAAGCGCACCAACAGCCAGACGGAGTTTGTGGCCGCTGCCGTTTGTGTGTGTCCTCCCCGACACGCACCCAGCTCAATCTGCACACCTACACACACCTTTTCATTTTTTAATATCAGATTCATTGACATGGGGAAGATCATCTCCATAAGAGTCATACATTTCTACACATTTTCGATTTTTTTCCCAGCCCTACGCTGATGTGTTTTATTTCATATGAACTTGTCCGTGTGTATTTTGTTTATTCCAGATTTAGTGTTAAACTGCAACATCATTAAAGCTGCATTCCTTAATTTGGAAAACAAATTAGCTTAAACATTTTTTGTCTCTTAGCAACATACTAGCGTAGCTATAAATATATTGTAGAGATAAAAAAAACTAATGAACTGGTTCTCTTGCATTTGTCTAAAAACCTCAGCCAATCGTTACTTTTGGACCGAAAGCAACGATTGGACAACCCGTTTGTCTGTTTCGCCGACCCGCAGCATTTCTGCACTTCCCTGTGACCTACATTTTTTTTTCCAAATGAAAGGGTTCAACAACACATATCTGTAAAGTAAAATGTGCACATTTGCCATAACTTCTCATAATACTGAGTTTGGCCTGCGACGCTGTCCCAGTTTTTCATTTTGGCCCAGTCTGAATTTGAGTCTGACACCCCTGACTTAATGTGAAGAAGCTCGTCTAAATGATAGAAACGTCACTTCCTACCTCAGCATTTTAATTATTTAAGACAAGACTGAATCAAATCATCATCAATCAATTCAGAGCCTCATGAATCAAAATCAAATGGATGTAGGAAGTTGGCCAGAATACCCAGCACTAGTCCGGGACCATCGACAGCTCTGAGGGTCTGCTTTACCGTAAAGATAACAGACATTAAAGTTAGTTTATTTACCAGATTAGTAATTCTGTTTTATCACATAAACTAGTTTGATTTAACACAAAGAAAAAGTTTTAGGCTTTGAAAATATTAGTTTCTTGTTGTTCTGGTGACCACCATGTTTATGTATTAAGCAGACGCTTTTGTCCAAAGCGACTTACAAGTGATAATGGGCATGTTGCCCTTGAGGCTAACAACAACATGCTTCAACGGCCTCGGTCAGGACGTTAGCTTGCTGAGGTGTGCAGGAGAAGAGGAGCACTGTTATTAACACGTAACGCAGCAGGATGAAATAAATCACTAGTCTGTAAGTAGAGCAAAAATACGTGATGTACAAACTATGGTGGGGCGATGGGCTGAGCCGTTAACGGTTGTTTGTTACAGGAGGCGATTTGTTTATTTATTTGTTTGATATTGATGAATATTTTATACGTTATGCACAGAGAACATCGCAGAGGTAACAATCCAGGAAAGGGTTTGGGTTAGTGTCCCAAATACAGCGCGCTCGGGACTGTTTTGCTGCTGTCTTCCATTTGTGAGAGCTGTAGGGTGGAGGAGGATGAGAACGTGTGCGCACAGAGGCGTAGCAAGCTTTTGTAAAGTGTGGGAGTTGATTAGGGGTGGGTGCAATTAATCGATGTGGCGATGCATCTAAAAGCGTAACCTGTTGTTTCGACATCGATTAATGAACGTCGATGCTTAAAAGAACATAAAGTTTTGTTGCGACGCCGGTACTAAAAAACCACGTAACCGGAGCCTTAACGCGCACGCCGGCCGGACTGTTTAGTGAGTGGCACAACCTCTTTGACCTCTTTCTCCATCCTGGAGACTGTCTCCAAACTACCGAAGAACTCTGAGAAGGCGAGGAGCGTTACAAAAGCAATAGCTACTTTAATCGCGACGGATCTATTCAGTAGTAAACAACAGGGGGTTTCGGTTTGTGGTGCGCACCACGGAGCCGCGCTGTAAACTTCCTCACCAAAAACATTTCGCAGAAAAAGAAGTCCCCACCTCTACGAGGAAACCAAAGCTAGCGTTCTGGAGTCCACGAAGAGGTTTAGGCAACCGGGATAGCGCTCACATGCGATGCGTGGACATCGGTTGCCACCAAATCCTTCGTTACTGTAACGGCACATTTTGTTCTCGCGTCTGACTAGAACGGGTGGAAGTTGGTGAGTCCCGTTCTTCAAACTCGAGAGATGAGTGAGAGTCAAAGTAGCACCATGTTGACATTTGCCCCCCCCCCCCCAAAACAGGAGGATGTAGGGGGACAAGAGGGAGGGGAGGGAGTTTGAGCGTCACTCTGCTCTATCTTGTTGTGTTCGCCTCACTGTACTGAAGCTGCAGGCTGCATATATGTTCAGTTGAATTATGCACGTATGTTCTGAAAACATATTACCTTCAGATATAGCAGGTTTTTTCTGTTGCCTAAATTCCAGACTGAATAAGCTGAATTATTTTATTTTGAGGAATGCACGTTTGATCTGTATGGCAGCTTTTTTATAATGTTATCGTATGCCAGACTCATTAAGTTTCCATTAAATAAATTTGATGGAAGTAAAAATCTTGTTTACCTGAATAAATCCAGGGCTTGCCTGTTTTCAGTGTTTCCCAACAATGGAGGGGACACTAATGTAAGTAAAGCTTTCCCTGATCGAAGTTAAGTTGGTCAAAGTGCAAAATTTACACGTCACACAGTCATAAAATGAGAATTTGTCTTTGAAAAATAGTTAAATGTTAAAAAAATGTATTTACTAACAGAGAGTAGTTTTAGAGGAACTGAAGTAATTGATAGGTTATTTATTTACAAATGTAAATAAAGAAAAAGCATTAAAAATGTCAATAATTGAAGAATTGTGGCACCAGTAATCGAATCGAACCAAAAATCATTATAATCGAAGCATCGAAGCTCCCATAATCAGAATCGAATCGAATCGTGAAGTACCCTTTTTGGAACACCCCTAGTGTATATATATATATATATATATATATATATATATATATATATATATAATCGTCTGTGGTGCCTTATGTTCATGCGTACGCTTCACAACACATGAATTCACACTGGAAGCGTGTCAGCTGCGGTCCACGCAGTCTGACAGGTGAGATCACAAACTCACAGCAGAACTGGCGGCGTGCCTTCAGACATCTTTAAGAGTTTTAAACTCACCGTCCACGCTGATGATGGTTTTCATTCCTTCTCCATTTGGACAAGTGGTTTTCCGCCTTTAGAATAAAAACTTCGTTCATGCTGAAAAACTCATCATTGCTCTCCTCCAAAGAAGCAGGAAGCAGAAGAGCCGTCCGCCTACTGCTGGCTGTTTTTCCTGAGACGGTGTGATTTCCTGTCTAGCCTTTAGTCAGTTACAGAGCGTGGTGCGTCCGAGAAGCGTGTTGCTGCAGAGACAGAACTCTGTCCTGTCGTTAGTGGAGAGAGGCTCCCGGGACGCGCCTGAACGTTCTGCGGTGCAGCAGGTGTGTATCTACCCGTAATCTAATAGATTCAGTTTGG
>NC_091752.1:71775099-71825099 GCF_043380555.1 Nothobranchius furzeri
CTACCACCGGATGTTTGGATCAAAATGTGAACCAATCAGATCTTAGATCAGGTGAGAGCCAGGCGTTTCCCATCATCCTCTAGGTTATGCAGCCGGTAGAGAGCAACTGCAGCGCCTTGCTCCAAAATCTGCGGCCGCCTTGATCTCACGAGGTTATCGTTGCCTACGTATGCATGACGTCAGAGCAAGTCGTCGTCAATTCGGACACAAATCTAACCGGCATGCACTGCTCGCCGATCACCGGTGATCTAATCTGCGCAGAACTGGCTCATCTCGAACACAGTCAATGGCTTGAATACAGCAAAGCGGCGTTGGTGATGTACTGCATTGTATGCCAGAAGTATGCGACGACAAAATCGTGTTTTGTTGAGGGAACAAACAAATTCAAACTTGAATACGTTATTATGTTTGTGAATGTGTACAAAATAAAGGTTTATTACATTTAAAACGATTCAGTTGTTATTTTGACTCGTTTTGGCTGCTGACCAGCGGGGCCGGTAGATTCTTGGCAGGGCCGGTAAATAATCAGAGTTACCGGCCCGGCTGGCCGGTTGGTTTTGAAGTTAATGTCCACCCCTGTTAAGGAACACTTTGGTGTTTAAAGTGAGGGAAAAATATTAAAAATTGTGATTATAAAAGTGATCATGTAAGGAAAGGAAAGCCGTAATTACAATCGGAGTTTGCGTGACTTGGACTCGTTTTGATGAACATGTACTGTTTTCCGAGGCTCTCGGCCAGGTCACGTTGGTAAAAGAGAACATGTTCCTGTTTAAATAAATGCGTGCTGAGACGTCTGTGACTGAGTCAGAGCAGCGAAGTGCTGCGTCAGTAGGAGCATGGCCGACCCTTTCAGGTGAGTTTGTGACATTTACCTGGTGTGTGTCTGCTCTCAGTGACAGGAGCCGAGTACGAGGCCATGCTGACGGAGATCATGTCCATGGGCTACGAGCGGGAGAGGGTGGTGGCAGCGCTACGAGCCAGCTTCAACAACCCCCACAGAGCTGTGGAGTACCTCCTCACTGTAGGTCCCACACACTCATCTGGACGGCTTGGACGTTAGGGTTTTTTCAGACAGAAACCAAACAATCAGAGGCTTAAAGGGGTGCTAGGCAGTCTTGGCTTTCCTTTAGCACCCCCTAGTGTCCTTTAGAGCAAAAGTGAACCCTATCTCCTAGCTGTGCGTTTGTTTTTAACACCTTAATCTAACAGCTGACACGTCTCCCCAGCCTTCATTAGTGTCTACAGGAGCAGTTCATCACTAAATCTAACAAATCAGCTATGTTCCTGATCTAAAACATGCAGGCAGCAGACTCTAGCTCCAGGTGTGGCACTTCCACCTTACTAAGTCCAACAGGGACCGTGGCTCAAGGACATGATTTAAACATGAGTTATATGAAGGAAACAGACCAGTTATGGTGTTCATGAGAGAAAACGGGAGTGAAAGGACAACGATGACATAACGCTGGAGGATGACTGTCCACATGCCAGCTTCTACATATGACCTATGTAGGGCTGCCACAAACGACTATTTCATTAGTCGCCTAATCGAGTCATTCATAAAAGTTCAGCGCATTGCACCAGGATGCTCTAATATCAGACTCGTTCTAATGAACTTTGTAACCTGTTAGGGGCTCGCCACACGGGAGGCGACATCGCCTCTCCTCTAGGGCTGCTCGATTATGGCAAAAATAATAATCACGATTATGGTGACTGAAATTGAGATCACGATTATTTTAGACGATTTTTCTATCTATGTTGATTTTATTTGTTTTTATTCAGTCATAAAACTGCTCAGGGCACAATCAGGACAAAAATAAATAAGAAACAAGATGATCACTAAAATAACTCCTGATTCCCAGGATAAAAAGACCAATATACTTATAGCCCATAGTCTATGACCCAAGGACTATAGACCTTGGTTTAACTCATGTAAGTCTAACCAGTACAGACCCAAATACCAATATCTTGCAAATACTGACAGCAAGAATTATACAGTGGCATTTATAACAAATAAATGCAAATAAACTGATGTTCACAAAATGTTGCATAACATTTATTGAGTCATGTCAAGGTGCTGTAGGAGCGTGCACTAGCACCGTGTCCTCAGAGAGATTAGTTATTATTTATCAGTGTGAGGAACTTATTTCTACCTTATTTATAAACTACTTATTTACAAGTCCATCAGTTAATGTAATAAATGTCCCAACCACAGCTGCACCCCCCACCCCCCAAACCGGTCTCACAGCAATCAGGGCAAGCTGCACGTGTGTTTACCGCGCCGCACGCACACATTTAGCCGTTTTTAGCGGCTCAGGAGTCCGCAGGTGCGGTGTGTGTCACTCACTCTGGTTACTCCAACAGGGAGCCGGCTCCGAGAGCTGTTTCTTTAGCGACAGACACATCACTACATCATTCCCTTTCCTAATGTCCTGAAGAACGGTCCGGAGCGCAGGCGGAGTGTTTAGCTAACCTGCAGGAAACGTCGACGACAGTTATCCAGAAAGTAGCTAAGGGTTACCAGAGATGTTTCTGAGGTGTTCGCTAGGTACTTTTAAGATTTAAAAAGTCAAGAAGGGGGTCTGAAAAGCTGCTAGAAATAGCGTCAAAGTCGCTAAGTTGGCAACACTGTGGAGGAGCGCTTCATTTGCAACTCAGGGCAGCGCAAGTGGGAGGAGCAAATAATCGGCTTGTTTTGTTTTTTATAATCGTTTAAAACTCAGATCGTAATTGTGATTAAAATTCGATTAATTGAGCAGCCCTACTCTCCTCCATTCATTTTCAATGAGACATGCGTGACAAAGCGATAATCGCGGGTCTCCCTCCTACCAAGCGAAACGCGAAAAACGTGCGTGTGAAATTTTGCGCTCGTGCACGTGTCATGCACAGGCGACCCAGCGACGCGATCCCAGAAAGTTGAAATATTTTAACTTCATCGCTGTCGCTCGGACGAGGACCAATCAACGGAGGTTTCATTCACTGACCAATGAGCAGACAGGATGCTCCTCCGAGCAAACATGGAGGAGAAGTTGATTATTATTATGTTTTATAGTAAAATCAGAAGTAAGATTTCACATAACTCTAGCAGCACCTTGTGAAACATCATATCTACCGCTTTATTAACTCTGAACCGCTTAAATAACCTTAATTCCCTCCAACCTGACACAGCCAATCAAAACAACGGAAGTTTCGATTTCACCGTGGGACAGAACGCGTAGACGCGTAGCTTTGCCGCTGCCGCGGATCGGCTCCCGTGTGTCGAGCCCCTTATGGAGTCCTCAGGTTCGGTATCACCTCCGTCTCTGTGTGGTTCAGTAAAGGCAGACCCACAGGTCATCTGCTCTCTGGCTCCTGCATGTTCTCCAGCAGGGAACTGGGTTGCTGGGTGGTTTTTGCTCTGAGTAACTTAAAGCTGACTATTTTCTACTGCAGGTAAGATGCCGTCAGGTCACAACGGCTCCATGTGACCCCCTAGAAACCAGCCTCGTATAGCGTTTCTCCGGTTGGAGGGAATCCCACACTTTCATTTTTCATCCAGGAACACCCGAGGCTTTAAATCTGATAAAGCATGGAAGTACATGACATTTGTAGCGCACTCGTCACACACATAGATTCACATAGATCAAAACTAAATACAACCATGATCTCAAAACAGAAATAGACTACGGCAGTCATAAAATTCCTAAACACCATGAAACAAATGAAAGATGATTACGAATTTGAGATAAAAATAAGAAAAGAAAAGGTGCAACAGTCTAGAAGGAGCGATCACCTGGACTTTTATATCTGGTCTTTGGAACTTCTAGAAGGTTCTGGTGGGTGGACCGGAGGGCTCGGGTCGGAGCTTTAACAGGTCAGTAATGTAGGGAGGAGCTTGACCATGTAGAGCCCTGAAGGTTCTAGTCAGGACTCTGAAGTTTGTGGGTAACCAGTGCAGAGACATCAGAATAGGAGTGACCTGAGCTCTTCTGTGTGTGTGTGTGTGCTTCAACCTGCAGAAAGTCAGGTGTGTGTTTGATGATGACATTATTGTTACCAGGGTATCCCCAGCATCCCAGTTCAGGAGAGTAATCCACCAGCGCAGGCCCCCACATCTGGACCCACAGAGGCCCCATCTTTAGCAGAAGGTAGGACCACGTGTGATTGTCTGCCTGATGTTCTAAACAAGCGACGGCACCAGCAGCAGGAGGGACGTTTTCCCTTTTCCTTTGTTTGTTTTCTCATTCGGGGTGCTCACCTTTACAGTTTCTACAGCTGCCTGTAGCCAGTAACCCTAACCAGTTACCAGTCCTGTCCACTCGCTGTAGCGTAAAGCACTTGGAGTCCTCTGACTCAGACCTGCAGGTCATTTATCTTTTAACCACGCCATTCAGCTGGGTCTTATCCACAGACTTGGTCAGCTGAGTGGACTGAAGGTCGTCAGTGTGGATGTCTGACTAGAACTGGTATGAATGTAGTCATGCGTCAGAACATGCCTGCTCACACGCACAGATGCATGTACACGTGTGTGTGGTTGGCATGTACATGGGTACGTGTTCACGTGGACCCTGTGTAGAATACAGCTCCATGTAGTGGAACAGTAGAAACATCAACAACACGTTCCACTTTTGGTTCTTTTTTAAACACAGATAAGGTTTGTCTTTACCTTGCTGACGGTTTCGTTACGCACACACACACACACACGCACGCACGCACGCACACACACACACACAGTGCTGGACTAGGCGCTGGTTCTGAACCAGGAGACCGGTGTCGGACAGATGGTCAGACAGGTAACAACTACTGACCATTTCTGTACTCGGCTCATACCCGACCTTTAGGGCGGGGCTAGCGGCGCTGCAGCCTTCTGATTGGTTGAGGACTCCTGGGGTTTTATTAGCGGCTCATCTCCAGTTTTCCAGCTACAGTCACCAGATTTCAGGTGCTTCTCTAGCTTGGTCTGTGGTGTCTGGTGTGAAGGCCCGAGCTCTGTTCAGCTCTCAGCCGTAGGGTTCCTGTTCTGTAACACTTTGTTCTTGTTCCTGGTCAGGAGAAAACCCACTTGCATTCCTGCGCACACAGCCCCAGTTTCTGCACATGAGACAGGCCATCCAGCAGAACCCGGCTCTGCTCCCAGCTCTGCTCCAGCAGCTCGGTCGTGAGAACCCTCAACTCCTACAGGTAACGCGCTCCGTTCTCACACTGGTGTACCCGTCTCTTATTCTCAGTGATGTTGGCCTTCCATAGGCTTACTCTCCAATGGTGCCACCTGCAGATGGAAATCTGTGTCCTAAAGGAGATCTCTTCTTTTAAATTCTTCTTTTTTGCATCTAAATCATTCAGTTGGGGTCCAAATACAGTGGAACTGCAGTTCTTGGGTCTGATTTCCTCATGGTTGCCCCTCCTCTGATAGACTCTGAAAACGAGCCGTTTTGGTACTGTCTCTTTAAACCTGGAGGAAGATCTGAAGACCCCGCCCCCTTCCACAGAGCAGACCTTACCCTCCACCCCAGTCGGACATTTTAGTAGTCTTATAGAGAAATCATAATTCACCGTAGCAGAAACGTTATATTAGCATTTTTAAAACGTGGCGAGAGTTGTCCAGCCAGCTGTTTCACACACGTTTGTCTGAATGTACACGCCCTCATTACACCCCCCCTCCCCCGCACTGTCAAAGGGACCCCCCCCCCCCACACACACACACACACACACAGATAATGGCTCCATCAATACCAGGAAAGTAGCTGTGAAATTGACATCTAAGGAGTTATTTCTGTTCATAAAATGTCAACAAATGACATCACAGCTATTCTTTGATGTCTTAATGGCTGAAAATGGATAAAAAACATTTATATTTTCATTTAATTGTAGGTTTGAGATTCCAGCATAAATAACTGGATGCTTATTATAGTTGAGAAGACATCTAGTCACAAATGTAGTACATTTCTCCTGTGTTTTTAATATGTGATCACTATAATTGTAATGCTTACAACTTAACGTTGTTATTGTCTGCATCTTCCCTAAAGGTGTGTTTAGCTGTAACCGTGGTCATTCCCGGTAACGTGTACACACAGGATGAAATCAGTGCTGCAGAGAAATCCCCAAGATCAGTCTGCGTTGTTGACAAATATAACAATAATAATAATAATAATAATAATAATCTGACCTGCATTCTGAATAAATACATCAGGTGAAAGCCAGAATGGAGGAGAAGCATGCTGGATCATCCTGATCTGAGCCTGTTGTGTGTGTTTACCTACAGGATGCAATAAATGTCTGCAAGGCTGTCTCGACCGTTACGTCTAACAGAGAGTGATGTTTATTGTTTGTTTATATTAATGTACACATTTACAAAGTATTAACCTCACAGCAAACAAGTAGAACAACATAATGAACAGGCTTTAGCAGTTAGTTAAACGGAATTTAGTAGTTAGACGGAATTTAGTAGTTAGATGGAATTTAGTAGTTAGTCGGAATTTAGTAGCTGGTTAGTCGGAATTTAATAGCTGGTTAGACGGAATTTAGTAGCTGGTTAGTCGGAATTTAGTAGCTGGTTAGACGGAATTTAGTAGTTAGATGGAATTTAGTAGCTGGTTAGTCGGAATTTAATAGCTGGTTAGACGGAATTTAGTAGCTGGTTAGTCGGAACTTAGTAGCTGGTTAGACGGAATTTAGTAGCTGGTTAGACGGAATTTAGTAGCTGGTTAGACGGAATTTAGTAGCTGGTTATACGGAATTTAGTAGCTGGTTAGACGGAATTTAGTAGTTAGACGGAATTTAGTAGTTAGACGGAATTTAGTAGCTGTTAGTCAGAATTTAATAGCTGGTTAGACGGAATTTAGTAGCTGGTTAGTCGGAATTTAGTAGCTGGTTAGTCGGAATTTAGTAGCTGGTTAGACGGAATTTAATAGCTGGTTAGACGGAATTTAGTAGCTGGTTAGACGGAATTTAGTAGCTGGTTAGTCGGAATTTAGTAGCTGGTTAGTCGGAATTTAGTAGCTGGTTAGACAGAATTTAATAGCTGGTTAGACGGAATTTAGTAGCTGGTTAGACGGAATTTAATAGCTGGTTAGACGGAATTTAGTAGCTGGTTAGTCAGAATTTAATAGCTGGTTAGACGGAATTTAGTAGCTGGTTAGTCGGAATTTAGTAGCTGGTTAGACGGAATTTAGTAGTTAGATGGAATTTAGTAGCTGGTTAGTCGGAATTTAATAGCTGGTTAGACGGAATTTAGTAGCTGGTTAGTCGGAACTTAGTAGCTGGTTAGACGGAATTTAGTAGCTGGTTAGACGGAATTTAGTAGCTGGTTAGACGGAATTTAGTAGCTGGTTATACGGAATTTAGTAGCTGGTTAGACGGAATTTAGTAGTTAGACGGAATTTAGTAGTTAGACGGAATTTAGTAGCTGTTAGTCAGAATTTAATAGCTGGTTAGACGGAATTTAGTAGCTGGTTAGTCGGAATTTAGTAGCTGGTTAGTCGGAATTTAGTAGCTGGTTAGACGGAATTTAATAGCTGGTTAGACGGAATTTAGTAGCTGGTTAGACGGAATTTAGTAGCTGGTTAGTCGGAATTTAGTAGCTGGTTAGTCGGAATTTAGTAGCTGGTTAGACAGAATTTAATAGCTGGTTAGACGGAATTTAGTAGCTGGTTAGACGGAATTTAATAGCTGGTTAGACGGAATTTAGTAGCTGGTTAGTCAGAATTTAGTAGCTGGTTAGTCGGAATTTAGTAGCTGGTTAGACGGAATTTAGTAGCTGGTTAGACGGAATTTAGTAGCTGGTTAGTCGGAATTTAGTAGCTGGTTAGACGGAATTTAATAGCTGGTTAGACGGAATTTAGTAGCTGGTTAGTCGGAATTTAGTAGCTGGTTAGTCGGAATTTAATAGCTGGTTAGACGGAATTTAGTAGCTGGTTAGTCGGAATTTAATAGCTGGTTAGACGGAATTTAGTAGCTGGTTAGTCGGAATTTAGTAGCTGGTTAGTCGGAATTTAGTAGCTGGTTAGTCGGAATTTAATAGCTGGTTAGACGAAATTTAGTAGCTGGTTAGTCGGAATTTAATAGCTGGTTAGACGGAATTTAGTAGCTGGTTAGTCGGAATTTAGTAGCTGGTTAGTCAGAATTTAGTAGCTGGTTAGTCGGAATTTAGTAGCTGGTTAGACGGAATTTAGTAGCTGGTTAGACGGAATTTAGTAGCTGGTTAGTCGGAATTTAGTAGCTGGTTAGACGGAATTTAATAGCTGGTTAGACGGAATTTAGTAGCTGGTTAGTCGGAATTTAGTAGCTGGTTAGTCGGAATTTAATAGCTGGTTAGACGAAATTTAGTAGCTGGTTAGTCGGAATTTAATAGCTGGTTAGACGGAATTTAGTAGCTGGTTAGTCGGAATTTAGTAGCTGGTTAGTCGGAATTTAGTAGCTGGTTAGACGGAATTTAGTAGCTGGTTAGTCGGAATTTAGTAGCTGGTTAGACGAAATTTAGTAGCTGGTTAGACGGAATTTAGTAGCTGGTTAGACGAAATTTAGTAGCTGGTTAGACGAAATTTAGTAGCTGGTTAGACGGAATTTAGTAGCTGGTTAGACGAAATTTAGTAGCTGGTTAGACGGAATTTAGTATAGGGCTGTCGCGGTAACCGCAAAAATGAAATATCGCAATATGAAGAAACCCACCGCGCTGCATGATGGGCCACCGCGATTACTGAACTTGGTTCAACTCAATGATGCATGTTGAGAAGGATGGCTGCACTGGTATCAAAACGAAACGTTACTTCGCTCCTTTGGGAGCACTTTGGTTTTCAGTACGTCAGCTGCTGCGCAGCCAGAGTCCTTGGCCGAGACAGAGCTGCCACCAGCGGCAAAATAAATAAATAAATAAATGCTCGGAGACCTGCTGAAGTCCCGGACAAGCACTGCTTCTGCAGCCGTCCCGAAGAGAGTTTGAGCCGAGCTGGAGCTCACTCGCTACCTGCAGGAGGAATGCATCCACCCTAAAGAAACCCCCCCCCGACATGGTGGAGCAACAACCGGGAGAGATTCCCTTTGCTCGCCAGAGTCGCACGCAGGTACGTGTGCGTTAGTGCAACGAGTGCACCATCCGAGAGGGTTTTTAGTGTTGCTGGAAATGTTGCCCCCCCTCTCAGATCCTCTCTCAAACCGTATATGGTTAACATGCTGGTTTTCCTTGTAGGTAACAAGGATGTGACCGAGCTATAAATCACCGTCATTCGTGTGTGTGAAAGTGAAACGATAGTGCGCCCGCCCCCCGGCGCGCGCGCGCCCGGTAAATGTAATTTTTTATGCTTGATTTTAAACAACTAAACAAAATGGGGACTTGTTTCTTATTTGTTAGATGCTGCAGCCAAATTTGCATTTAAAAGTTTAACCTTCTCCTGAATTTTGTTGTTTTTAAGTTCAGTCGGACTCCGACTGTCGGAGAAACAAGCGTTACTGCGATCTGTGTTGTTACTGCCCTTTGATCTGCATTCAGTAAAGTGTTATTAAAGAAGGCACGGCAATTTTTAACCTTTTTTAAATGCGTAAACATTATGTTTAGATAGTACTGCAATAAAAAAAGTGCTGCAATAATATCGCACACCGCAATATTAAGCCACCCTGAATCACCGCAGGGGGAATTCCTCAACCGCGACAGCCCTAATTTAGTAGCTGGTTAGACGGAATTTAGTATTTAGACGGAATTTAGTAATTAGACGGAATTTAGTAGCTGGTTAGACGGAATTTAGTATCAATCAATCAATCAATCAAAGCTTTATTTATAAAGCGCCTTCCGCAACCCTGTCAGGAAGCCCAAGGCGCTGAACATGGTACAGTACAAAGTTAAAGAAAGTGAATAAATCAGAAAATAAAAGCAATTCAAATTACAGATTACAAATTACAAAAGAAGGTGAAACATTATAGTAGAAGACAAATGTGTAACACAAGGGATAGAGTGAACCAACGAAAACTGTGAGATAAAATCAACATAATAGAGGGCCAAATTCAAACATGTTCAGGAAACGCCAAGCGGAGGAGGTGGGTTTTTAGGCGACTCTTAAAGACTGGCAGAGATGGGGACAGCCTAACTGAGGGTGGCAACTGGTTCCAGAGTGACGGTGCTAGGACTGAGAAAGCCCGGTCCCCGCCAGTACGACACCTAGAACGAGGGACAGCGAGCAGGCCTTGGTCAGAGGAGCGCAGAGCGCGTGATGGGGAGTGTCTGTTCAGGAGTGTGGCCAGATAGGGGGGAGCACCACCCTGGATGAAATGATAAACAAAGACGAGGAGTCTGAAGTGTGAACGATAGCAAACCGGAAGCCAGTGCAGGGAGGCCAGAACCGGACTGATGTGGTCCCGTTTCCTGGTCCCAGTCAAGAACCTGGCTGCGCTGTTCTGCACAACCTGCAGGCGACGCAGTGATGACTGACACAACCCTGCATATAGAGAGTTGCAGTAGTCCAGCCTAGAAATTACAAAGGCATGCAGTACCCGCTCCAGGTGGGCTCTCGACAGCATATGCTTGATTTTAGCAAGGCGTCTCAGGTGAAAGAAACTGGACCGGATCACAGAGTTGATGTGAGCATCAAATTTAAGTCCAGCATCAAGTTTCACCCCCAAACTGGTAACAACTGGTTTTGAGTAGGGAGAAAGAGGGCCAAGATCAACATAACGACCCACATTCCTGCTGTTGGGGTGAAAAACAATGAGCTCTGTCTTTCCCTCATTCAGATGTAGAACATTGGCCATTAGCCAAGACTTCCCCTCGTTAAGACAGGACACAAAGGACTGGATAGAGTGACCTTTCTCCTGACACAATGGAGAGTAAATCTGGCAATCGTCAGCATACAGATGTAATGATAGGCCATGTTTATGAAAGATTGACCCCAGAGGTAGCAGATAAATGGCAAACAAAAGAGGACCAAGGATCGATCCCTGCGGGACCCCCCAGCGGAGCCCCTCCCAAGAAGAAAAAACATCACCCAGTTTAACACAGAATGTCCTGTTTTGGAGATACGATCTAAACCAGTCCAGAGCTGACCCTTTGATCCCAACCCATCGTTCCAAGCGATCGAGTAGAATCGTGTAGTCAACTGTGTCGAAGGCTGCTGTCAGGTCTAACAACAGAAGCAGCACAGATGTTCCGTGATCTAGTGATAGATAGATGTCATTTAGGACCCTCAGTAGAGCAGACTGTGCTATGGCCAGACCTGAACCCTGATTGGAAAACCTCAAACAGATCAGACTCAGCTAAATGTGAGACCAGCTGCTGATAAACGACTTTCTCAAGCAGTTTAGATGTAAAGGGCAGGGTAGAGATAGGCCTGTAATTTTCTATCACAGAGACATCAGCACCAGGTTTCTTCAGGGTTCGGCCGAATAACTGCTGCTTTCAAAGCAGCTGGGACCACACCTGTGCTGAGGCTCCCATTGATAATCTGACCAAGTGAAGGGCCAAGGCACGGAAAGGCAGCCTTCCAGAGACGAGGCGGCAGAACATCAAGTGGAGAGCCAGATGGCTTCTGCCTCGCAACTAGCTTACTCAGCTCGGAGTATGAAACAGTATTGAGGGAGCTCAGGGTGGGTGGTGATGGATGAACTGGAACAGGGTCAACAGAGTTACCAGAAATGACTGCTCTAATGCCTGATACTTTATCAACAAAGAATCTGTGAAAAGCTTCAGAGTTTCCAGCAGCTGTAGGAGACATGGAGCTAGGCTCCTGATACACCAGAACTGAGTTTAGCGTTTTGTAGAGAATCTTAGGATTATTGGAGTTTGTTTCGATGATGTCTGCAAAATAGGCAATTCTGGCGGCCCTCACAGCATCCTGATAAGCAACCAGAGATGCTCTGAACAACTCACGCGAGACCTGTAGGCCATCCTTTTTCCACTTTCTCTCCGAGGATCTACACGCCCGCCTGCAAGCCCGTGTGACATCAGAGAGCCAAGGCTCCCTCCTAGGCCGAGACTTGCACAGTTTGAGAGGGGCAACCACGTCCAGGACCTGATTACAAAGTACATCAAAGTGTTGTGAATAGTGATCAACGTTAGATGGATCTGGGTTAAAGGTCTCTAACCTTACAGACATACAGTCCACAAACTCTGAAATAGTTTCTGCATCCAGGGCTCTGAACCTAGTAGCTGGAGCTTCACACACAGGGACAGGACATGGCAACGTAACATCACAGAGTATATAGGAGAGTGGTCAGAGAACACCGGAGGCAAAGTCACAAGGTTCATGATGGGTAGACCATAAGAGATAACCAGGTCCAGGGTGTGACCCCTGGCATGAGTTGGGGATGATACCCATTGAGTTAGATTGAATGACTCTAGCAAATTAAAAAAAACCTTTAGCAAGCACATTGTCAGGACAGCAGATATGGATGTTAAAGTCACCAAAAAATAGGACATAGTCATATTTTAGGATGCAGTCTGCCACGAGATCACTGAAATCATTAAGGAAGTTAGAGTCCGTCTTTGGAGGGCGATAAATCAGCACAACGAGCAGGCGGGGGGAGATGCACAGTTCAAATAAGCACAGTTCAAAGGAAGAAAATGGCTTGGTGGGTGTAAGCTGTTTACAAGGAAAGCTGGATTTAAAGACAGCAACCAGCCCTCCACCTCTGCCCCGTGATCTGGGGATATTATAACAGGAGCAGCCAGGTGGTACCAGCTCCAGCAGGGCGCTTGAGTCACCGAACGGGATCCAGGACTCACAGATGCAGAGAAAACTCAGGTCATGCTGAATAAAAAAGTCACAAAGAATAAAAGTTTTGTTCAGCACAGACCTGGCATTGACCAGACCAAACCGGGTCTGCGGCGGGGCTGCGGCACCGAGATCGCGCACGGGCCCAGTCCCCTCTAACTCTGTGCCTGTAACCGAGCGCAGATTCTCCCAGCAAGCCCCAGTCTGGCGAGGTCTTCGAGCCGATCGGCCGTGGCGCGGTGCCAGTTCACCCTCAGAGCCGGCCAAGTTCCCTGGGCAGGGCGCCGAGTAATCCAGGAGACATCTCAGAACCACCGGGTCAGAAGCTGGGCCGAATCGGGCCAGCCGCTTGTTCAGGGATCCAGGCCGACATCTCATGCGCCGGCTACCTCTCTTTCCCCGTCTTCTCCGATGCTTCCTTCTCGAGCTGGGGTCGACAGAGGGCCGACACATCACGGCTTGGGTGGAGAGAGCACATGGGCAGTTCAACCAGCAGCACCATCCGCGAGGTTCCCAGCGCGCGCTGCCCGCTACATCAACGGAAGGACGAAGCCTCAGCAGCGCAGCTCGATCATATGTCAGCAGAGGATCTACACCAGTGGTTCCCAAACTTATTTAGCCGCGCACCCCCTTCTATGTCCCGACCATGTCTACGCACCCCCCCCCCCCCCCCCCACACACACACACACACATCACGGCATGGCTATATCTATCTATCTATCTATCTATATATATATATATATATATATATATATAGATAGATAGATAGATAGATATATCAGACGTCAAGCTAAACAGACAGGGTTAAAAAAATATGATCGACCTTTTTCCCCATCACTTTCATTTTTTAAATAGTAATTAATAAGCATTCGATACCATTACAATTTCCTTTGATTTAATTTTAAATAAATATTTAGAGTGCCCAGGTAGCACATAAACAATGAAATTTAACGGTTTTCTTAAAGTAGGAACCTTTAACCTGTACGGCCAGAGCGCTCTCCTTCCTTCTGCTCTGCATAAACCTGAACTGGCCACCTACTGGTGCGTAATCAAATGTCTATAGGGGACAAGGAAAAAGCTTTAGCCATGAGGTTCACTTTTGCCTCAGACCGACTTATTGCTGTTTTATGGTGTGGCTGAATCTGCGATCCGCTGCCACGCGGACTGGAATAACAAATGCTGCAGGTTCGGCGTCACTGGCTGGAGCGGACCCGACTTTAAAACGTCATCCCAAAATAGAAGCTAATATCTTAATTTGACCTGGAATGAAAAAATGTTGTTATAAAACCTCTTAAAAGTTTTTATCACAGAGGAGGCAGAGCTCATTTCTGCCTTCAGTCTGACGGCGCGCCGGAGTTTACGCAGCGTGCACTTATTGAATCTGTGTGTGTGTGTGTGTGTGTGTGCGTGCGCGCGCGCGGCACAGCTCCACGAAGCTTGGTTTATGCTTGACGCATTCACTTTCCGCTTGGTGATGCGTCTCGCGGATGGAACGCGCTTCACAACTTGCAGCGTTTAAGTCACTGTGTCTCGTTATTGGCGCTATTTAAACCAATGTTGTAAAATGACTTCTGCCCAGCCCAGATGTGCTCACTTGTGCACCCGTGAGCCGTGGTTCCGCTGGACCGCGTCTGACCTCTGACAGACGCACTCTAAACTTCAGATCTTCAGCGCGTGTGAGGTTTACAACGTCAGAACACCTGCATGAGACAGGTGTTAATTACAATCTGCCAGAATGACTCGCCACCTTCAGATTCCTCCAACACCGTTAAAAATGATCAAATACGGAACATATCGGCGTGCGCAGGCCAGAGTGCTGAAGCTCGGCGCATTGTTATTATGAACTAGGGCACATGAGGAGGACACGCGCATGCGCAAAAATATACTTGTTTTCAATTACATTTATTGGGCCCACTTACTTTTTCTTTGGCCCACCCACAAATGAGTTTTCTGGCTACGCTAACGGTGACATATGACAGACTTCTCTGAGCTCCGCAGCCATTACACTTTTCATCTCGCGCACCCCCTAGCGGCAGCTCGCGCACCCCCGGGGGTGCGCGCACCACACTTTGGGAATCCCTGATCTACACCATAAAAAAAAAAAGCATCAGAGTCAACAAAAATGCATAAAAGCCAATAAAACGCCAATAAAAACCAGTAAAAAGCAAGGTACCAGTGCATAAAGAGGACGAGCAGCTCGCAGCGTGCACCCGCGCGAGTGCCATCTTACTCCCAAATTGTAGTAGTAGTAGTTAGACGGAATTTAGTAGTTAGACGGAATTTAGTAGTTAGACAGAATTTAGTAGTTAGGCTTTAGTAGTTAGACGGAATTTAGTAGTTAGACGGAATTTAGTAGTTAGACAGAATTTAGTAGTTAGACAGAATTTAGTAGTTAGGCTTTAGTAGTTAGACGGAATTTAGTAGTTAGACAGAATTTAGTAGTTAGACAGAATTTAGTAGTTAGACGGAATTTAGTAGCTGGTTAGACGGAATTTAGTAGCTGGTTAGACGGAATTTAGTAGCTGGTTAGTCGGAATTTAGTAGTTAGACGGAATTTAGTAGTTAGACGGAATTTAGTAGTTAGACGGAATTTAGTAGTTAGGCTTTAGTAGTTAGACGGAATTTAGTAGTTAGACGGAATTTAGTAGTTAGACAGAATTTAGTAGTTAGACAGAATTTAGTAGTTAGGCTTTAGTAGTTAGACGGAATTTAGTAGTTAGACAGAATTTAGTAGTTAGACAGAATTTAGTAGTTAGACGGAATTTAGTAGCTGGTTAGACGGAATTTAGTAGCTGGTTAGACGGAATTTAGTAGCTGGTTAGTCGGAATTTAGTAGTTAGACGGAATTTAGTAGTTAGACGGAATTTAGTAGTTAGACGGAATTTAGTAGTTAGGCTTTAGTAGTTAGACGGAATTTAGTAGTTAGACAGAATTTAGTAGTTAGACGGAATTTAGTAGTTAGACAGAATTTAGTAGTTAGACGGAATTTAGTAGCTGGTTAGACGGAATTTAGTAGCTGGTTAGTCGGAATTTAGTAGTTAGACGGAATTTAGTAGTTAGACGGAATTTAGTAGTTAGACAGAATTTAGTAGTTAGACGGAATTTAGTAGCTGGTTAGATGGAATTTCGTAGTTAGACGGAATTTAGTAGCTGGTTAGTCAGAATTTAGTAGTTAGGCTTTAGTAGTTAGACAGAATTTAGTAGTTAGACGTAATTTAGTAGTTAGGCTTTAGTAGTTAGACGGAATTTAGTAGTTAGACGGAATTTAGTAGTTAGACGGAATTTAGTAGTTAGACGGAATTTAGTATTTAGACGGAATTTAGTAGCTGGTTAGACGGAATTTAGTAGTTAGGCTTTAGTAGTTAGACGGAATTTAGTAGTTAGATGGAATTTAGTAGTTAGACGGAATTTAGTAGTTAGACAGAATTTAGTAGACGGAATTTAGTAGCTGGTTAGTCGGAATTTAGTAGTTAGGCTTTAGTAGTTAGACAGAATTTAGTAGTTAGACGGAATTTAGTAGTTAGGCTTTAGTAGTTAGACGGAATTTAGTAGTTAGACGGAATTTAGTAGTTAGACGGAATTTAGTAGTTAGACGAAATTTAGTAGTTAGACGGAATTTAGTATTTAGACGGAATTTAGTAGCTGGTTAGACGGAATTTAGTAGTTAGGCTTTAGTAGTTAGATGGAATTTAGTAGTTAGACGGAATTTAGTAGTTAGACGGAATTTAGTAGCTGGTTAGTCGGAATTTAGTAGTTAGGCTTTAGTAGTTAGACAGAATTTAGTAGTTAGGCTTTAGTAGTTAGACGGAATTTAGTAGTTAGACGGAATTTAGTAGTTAGACGGAATTTAGTAGTTAGACGGAATTTAGTAGCTGGTTAGACGGAATTTAGTAGTTAGGCTTTAGTAGTTAGACGGAATTTAGTAGTTAGACGGAATTTAGTAGTTAGACAGAATTTAGTAGTTAGACAGAATTTAGTAGTTAGACGGAATTTAGTAGCTGGTTAGTCGGAATTTAGTAGTTAGGCTTTAGTAGTTAGACGGAATTTAGTAGTTAGACGGAATTTAGTAGTTAGACGGAATTTAGTAGTTAGACAGAATTTAGTAGTTAGACGGAATTTAGTATTTAGACGGAATTTAGTATTTAGACGGAATTTAGTAGTTAGGCTTTTGTAGTTAGATGGAATTTAGTAGTTAGATGGAATTTAGTATTTAGACGGAATTTAGTATTTAGACGGAATTTAGTAGTTAGGCTTTAGTAGTTAGACGGAATTTAGTAGTTAGATGGAATTTAGTAGTTAGACGGAATTTAGTAGTTAGACAGAATTTAGTAGTTAGACGGGCCTTGGTCTGGTCAGACGCCGTCTCTTTATGGTGGGAGTCCGTCCTCTATATCAGACAACTGGTGTCCCTAGTAGTGTTGTCAAAAAAATCGATACTAAAAGTGGTATCTAAATGAGATATTCCATCCCTGTGGTATCGATATTATGGACTATTATACACAGCCTTCTTCAAGTACACCGACACGCACGACAGCCAGATGCCGTAAAGCAGCCTCCGCCTCCCAGACAAACAGAAGAAGAAGACGCCGCATGGCTACATAGCAATTTCCCACGCGAGTTGTCTCCGATCCAAGTTTTGTCTGCCAAATAAATAAACAAAAACATAAACAGCGAATTTGGGAGGCGCTTCACAGCCCAACTTAATTAGCATACCAAGTCCGCCACGTAGTTGTATATTCACGCTCATGTGCTTAAAGGAAACTCCCGTTTATTGCAACCCGGACTTAATTTCTAGCATGCAGTACGTTTGTTTACTCACGCTGACAACTTTGGTGCTACTTGGATTCCCCGGGGTATTTAGATCCATCGGCGAATCGCCGTCAGCGTATATCCATATAACAGGTGCGGACGGGCACCCATGGTGCAGCCTCGAAATAAGACATTATCTGCACCAAAACATCTTCATGTCGAAAGGTTTTGTTAGGAATCATTAACGTGATTCCCCTGTTCGTTTGGAGCGGGTCTGGGATTTCTAGGCATGAACAGACTAGCCGCGGCTAATCTAACCGGCGCTTTTAATGACGTCACTGCCGTGCACCAATCTGTTTTTATTAAGATTACCGGTAGATGTACCTTTGTCCTACTGTGGAGAAATTTGTTTTCTCCCTTTATTGACCAACAGAGTTGTTCAAAAGTACAGAACAAAACATATGGCATTACATCTTATGACAAAAATCAGAATCAGAAAAGGTTTATTGCCATTGTCAGTGAACAAACAATTCACAAACTAGGAACTTGCTTCGGTACTAACGTGCTGTACTAAACGTGCGGTACTAAAAATGCACCTTAAACTGAGTTTAAGCAGCAAAACATCACTCTGCAGATAGTGTATATATAGTGAGACAATTCATCATTTAAAGTGTTAACTTTCACCAGTTTTTGTATGCACGTTTTAAAAAAATGCTGATACTTGAAAGGTTTAAGCACTTAATACACTTAATTCTTAACATTTAATTTTTGCAACATTAATTGAGGAATGTTATTTTTTGAATAAACTTGTTCAATAAATTGGTGTTTTCAAATAGTATCGGAATCGAGTATCGAGTATTTTTTCAAGTATCGAATCGAGTTTGAAATTTTAGTATCGTGACAACCCCAGTCCCTAGGAGACATGAGTTGACGTGAAGCTCCAACATCCAAGCATTCTGTGTTTGTCTTTCTTTCAGGGGAAAAAGTAAAATTAGCAATCTAGACAAGTTTGCTGGCTGAATGATTTTTGTACGAACATTTCAAAGCCTTGGAGGACCAAACTTTCACTAAACATCAGACCTGATCCGAGCTTGGATGGACCGTTGTCCCAGCGGAGTTCATCAGGGCTTCAGTCCAACAGCCTGCGTCAGTGATGTGTTTTAATAGTTCTACCGGTGATTTAATCAGATTTCTGATGCAGACGAGTGTTGTTGAGTTTAGCTCCGTCTGACTGATGCACACACACACGCACACACACACACACACACAGCTTTCTTCTTCTGCGGCTTCTTGAGCAGTAGTCGGCAGCCTGAGAGTTGCAGCTGCTGTCACGCCAGCCTTAATCCCTCAAATCACCGGAAATTCAGCATTCTTCCAAATGGACTTAAAACCCTGGCTCTGTGTGTAGCTGGAAGTCCATGACCATATTTGGTAGTCATCTTGCAGAACCGGAGAACAAACGGAATAGACTCAGCTGGTTGAAAGATGTGACTAAAACTTCCAGAAAGGATTTATGTCCAGTCAGATAGTTGACTAACGGGACGAGGATAGATGCCGGCGTACGTCCTAAAGCTTACCAGTCAGATGACCTGTTTGTCGTCTTCCTCCAGCAAATCAGCCAGCACCAGGAGCTGTTCATCCAGATGCTGAACGAGCCGGTGGGAGAGGGGGGGGACCCGCCCGAGGTTGGTGAGATGGGGGCAGCAGGAGAGGAGGGCGCCCCCGTCAACTACATCCAAGTTACGCCTCAGGAGAAGGAAGCCATAGAAAGGGTGAGGTGGGGCAGGGTTTGGGTTGGTTGGTGGGCGTGTTCTGGTTCTAATCTTCTGTCCCCGGTTCTGACCCACACAGTTAAAAGCACTGGGTTTCCCCGAGGCCCTGGTGATCCAGGCCTATTTCGCCTGTGAGAAGAACGAGAACCTGGCAGCCAACTTCCTCCTCAACCAGGGACTGGAAGATGACTGAGCGGGGGGAGGGGGGCAGCCTCCCCCCTCCTCCCCTCCCCCTTTCTCAGCTCAGCATAAAGACTGCACCCACACGTTTTACTGTACCAGCCCCGACAGGAGGGAGGACGGTCATCAGGGAGGGGGCGGGGCAGAGACAGGTGCAGGTCTGGAGGTTGTGTGCAGGAAAGGTTAGGGTAAAAAACAAAACGTGGAAGAACTACACAATCCACATGAGTTCCAATGGAATGAGTGGGGTCGCTTAGGGGAGAGGTGATTTTAGATGCGCTTGTGAACATGAGGGGGGAGGGGGTGCGTGCTTGTGTCTGCGTGTGTGAGTACATGTCTGTGTGTGCAAATGAATCCAGTTAGGCTGAAAAATGTTCATCAATCCTCCATTCTCTAAGTTTGTTCATGCTGTAGCACGGCGGTAGGGAAGCATGCTCTCCTCGTTACACTCGGACAACGTGATTGGCTGCTCGCCTGGTCCTCCGAACGCCCGCATACACCCAGGAAGGAAGTTAGACAGGATGGACTGGACCGTGCTGCCCGGCGTCTATCTCTGCAGCAGCGAGGTGTTTACCACATCGTCTGGTTTGGTCGTTGACTCCTTCAGCTGTCTCTCTCTCTCACACACACACACACACACACACACACACACACACACACACACACACACACACACACACACACGCACGCACACACACACACACACACACACACACACGCACACACACACACACACACACACACACACACACACGCACGCACGCACACACACACACACACACACACACGCACACACGCACACACACACACACACACACACACACACACACACACAGACACATTGGTTATTCCGATGGAGAATATTCATCAGTAGTGATAGTACATTATACACGTGTGCGGCAGGAAGGATAAGGACAGGTTCTGACTTCAGACTGGTCATCCCTCTTGTGCACCAGGAAGTGGGCCATTCAGTCATATATGCAGCTAAAGCGTCCCCCAACAGCTGTTAGAAATAAGATCTTCTGTATATCTCTCACTTTTCATGCTCTCTTGCTTCTAAAACACATTTTTATTTTCCCTGATGAGTGCTTCCTGTTCTAACCACTGGTCTGTGCTGATGAACCAGGACACCGATGGGCAGGGCAGGACTACACCTGAGCACTCAGCTGTAACTGTTCACGGAAAACTGCACTCTAAAGTCTCTGTTACCAGAATAAAAGCATTTCAGGAGTTAAAAATAAAAATCAACTTCATGTTGGGTTGGTGTAGTGCTGCAGACCCGGTTTGTTGTGTGGGCTGGTGAAAATAACACAAAGTGCTTTCTTGTTCAGCGACTGTGTGTGTGTGTGTGTGTGTGTGTGTGTGTGTGTGTGTGTGTGTGTGTGTGTGTGTGTGTGTGTGTGTGTGTGTGTGTGTGTGTGTGTGTGTGTGTGTGTGTGTGTGTGTGTGTGTGTGTGTGTGTGTGTGTGTGTGTGTGTGTGTGTGTGTGTGTGTAAAAGAGAGAGAGAGACGGCCTTCTTTACTGATTGTTGTCCTACAGCATCAACATGATCTTAGACTATGCTGTACCACATTAAATATCAGCAGTCTTTCAGTTCTGTGTCCAGTTATTGCTGAAAGTGTGCCCCCAGTGAAGAAGACCCTGCTCAGGGTCTGAGCTGCTACACTGCAAAAACAGACTTCTAATAAAGTAAAAAAATGTAATAAACATTTAGAATAAGTGCATAACTTAAAATAAGAAAGTATCATTTCTATAGCGTCTCAAGATGAAAACCACGAGGCGCTTCATAAAAACAAAAAAACGTAAAAATATAAAGAATTTAGAAAATGATTAAAAATATATTTAAAATGAGCAAAAATAGACAATCGTGATTAAAAATGTTGAGAGTGAATAGGAAAGAAGGAAATTTCAATTTCTTTTATTTTGGTCATTTAAAAGGAAAAAAAAATACAATAAAACAAACAAACCAGTGGATCCTGAGGAAGGTGGAATAGGTGGGGAGAGCAGAATAAAGAGAGAGAGGTGAAGAAGGTCATACAAAAGCCAGCTTGAACAAGTGAGTCTTCAGCTGCTTTTTAAAGGAGACCACTGAGTCCACTGATCTCAGGCTCAGGGGGAGAGAGCTCCAGAGTCTGGGGGCCACAGCAGCAGATGATCTGTCACCTTTGACCTTTAGCCTGGTGCTGTACAACCAGTAGGCTTTGATCACTGGACCTCAGGGACCTGCTGGGGGTGTAGGGACTAAGAAGATCACCAATGTAAGATGGTGCTTGTCCATGTAAGGCCCTATAGACCAGAACCAGGATCTTGAAATGAACCCTGAAGTTGACTGGCAGCCAGTGAAGCTGGAGGAGAAGCGGGGTGATGTGGGTGTGTTTGGAGGACTTGGTCAGAAGCCGAGCACAGGCGTTCTGAACCACCTGTAGACGGTTCAGGGAGGTTCTGCTCAGACACGTGAAAAGAGAGTTACAGTAGTCTAAGCGTGAGGAGATGAAGGTGTGGAGAACTGTCTCAAGTTCAGAGCGGGACAGAATGGGACTCAGCTTAGCAACGTTCCTGAGATGGAAGAAGGAAGAGCGAACAAGAGAACTGACATGAGAATCCAGGGTGAGAGCTGGGTCAAAGGTCACACCAAGATTCCTGACAGAAGGTTTGGTGTGAGAAGCAAGCTGACCAAGAGAGTCTCTGACTTTGGGAACCAGCTTGTCTGGGGCACAGATGAGGATCTCAGTGTTATCTTCATTCAGCTGAAGAAAGCTCCCACCATCCAGGTTTTGATAGAGTCTAAGCAGGTGTGTAACAGCTGCAGCTTAGACATCTCACGGGGCTTAAAGGAGATGTACAGTTGGATGTCATCTGCATAAAGATGGTAGGAGATTCTTTTGAAGGAGCTCAGGATGTGCTGAAGAGGAAGCAGATAGAGGAGGAAGAGCAGAGGCCCCAGCACAGAACCTTGTGGGACACCATGGGTAAGGGAGGTGGTGGAGGACCTAAACTTGGAGACGGCCACAGAAAAGGAGCGCTCAGAGAGATAAGAGGAGAACCACTCCAGAGCAGATCCTGATAGGCCTACCCAGTCTCTCAGCCTCTCCAGTAGCAGGTGATGGTCAACAGTGTCAAAGGCTGCAGTCAGGTCCAGCAGGACCAGAACAGAACAGTCCCCTGCATCACTGTGGGTCAGAAGGTCATTAGAGACCCTAAGAAGAGCTGTTTCAGTAGAATGAGCTCTACGAAAACCTGACTGGAAGCTATCATAGATGTTATGTTCATCAAGGGCAGCTGTGAGTTGTTTAGCCACAACCTTTTCCAAGATCTTGGAGATGAACGGAAGTTTAGAGATGGGTCTGAAGCTGCTATGGAGAGAGCGGTCCAGACTCGGTTTTGTAAGAAGCGGGTGGATTACAGCGTTCTTAAAGTAAGCAGGGAAAATCAGGTAAATATTCGTGAATATGAACCAGGTTTTCTTGAGTAACAACAGCCAGAGGGCTGGATGAACGTTTGGCTAGAATTCCTAAAACCAGCAAATAGATTGTTTTGCTGGTTTAAAGAATTCTACCCAAGAGGGAAAAAAAGTCTAAAAATTATGTTTATTTCTTTTTAATCAGCGTTCAAATCAGTTTTTTAGAGTGTAGTGGATTAAAACATCTATTGAAACATCCTGCTTGTGCCACGATAAAGACCAGCACCCCTGGCAAATGATCCAAATGCAACACGATTGTAATCCTGCACAAAAACAACGAGAGGACTTTATAAAGGTGGCACAATTAAACGGTGTCCATCACAACAGCCACATCTCCAGAATGAGCCGTACATTAAAGGACTCCTACAGGTGGAATTGGAAAAACTAGAATCTGCTGCAAAAGTTCATTAATGTCACTAATCCTACCTTAAAGGTGCAATAATCTAGACTCTGTGTCACATTCTGATCAGCTGATGAGTCCAGAACACCTGCAGAAGGCTCCCGAGCCTTTAGATGGTCTCTCAGTCTGAGTTTTTACTGTCTCACCTGTATGCAGAGCTGCTGACTCAGCATTAAAGTCCTACAGAGGAACCAGCCGACGGATTAAGTGGTGCTAAAGCAGGAGACATCAGAAGTCTGGGTCAGCTGAAGACCTCTGAGAACCTTAGAGCATCGTGATTAGAGGGAATTACCAAGTCTGTAAAAACACATGAATGAGTTTACGTATCGGTACGGCCTCATTCACACGGAGTACAGAACGGATGTGGGCCACTTCCCGTACGGATTCCTCTAGGACTGAAGTCAGCATTCACACCAGCCGCTGTGCGGATCAGGAGCTCCGAAAGCTTCCACATGGAGTCGATTTTTACTTCCTGTGAGTCGTCATGAAGTTAAATAACAGGAAGTGAGACGTAGCTCAGCTACTGGTATTAGCACATCTGGTTTATTTCAGAATAAAAGCATTTTCTCCAGCTTTTGTTTTGAAGAACAGCTTCCCTCAGGCTGTGAGGTTCACGACCTCCTAACTTCCAGCTGCTTTTTTACAACCTTTTGGTTTTATCCCGGCAGACCTGAGTAAAGCGTTTACTGAATGATAACAAATAAATTTAAATTTGACATTAATTTAAAGTAACTAGACTTTCCTCAGGAGAAAACGTGCTCCTTAAGCCTGGTGGTCCTACGGAGTCTAAACGGCATTCTCACCCAGCGCTTCCACAGCGTCCACCTGGACGGTCTCATTTCAGATCTTATTAGGAAAATCTCTTATTTCAGATAGCTGAAAGTCGTCCTGCTGTCTAAGTTTTTTTGGGGATATCTGAAAATTTATTCTGACGTTATTTAGGATATCCTCTATTCGTATTTTAATGAGTTAAAAACACTCGAGATATCAGTAATTACGTTTATTACCAACAACAATGTCTTTTAAGATATCCACAAAGATTTTCAGAATATCTGAGTAGCTACTTTAACATGAAATATGCCCTTTATGGCAAGCTGTTTTGACATGAAATCAGCAATCGGACCGCTATGCAGTTTTTATTCTAATATAGCAGTAATATAATTTATCCTATTACTGTTACCTTACTAGACAAAATTACAAATGACGGAGCAGCTCTGTAGTTACTAGTCTGACATATCCCAGAATTCCTAAAAACCCAAGATGGCTCTTATAACATGAACAGGTAGACTGGACGTGTATTCCAGACATCTATGAGACGATTGGTCCTTGTGGATTAGGTTAGCATTCAAAACAACCGTAACAGCTTTCTTCCCATCTAGAAATGTAAATTCTTCCTGATGTCACGCTTCCCATTGATGTGCCGCACCTCCTATCCACTAACACGGTCCTCCTCTGGAATGAACATTATGGACAGTAGTGGTGACAAGTGGAACTGGTCTGCTGGCTGGGAGGAGCCATCGAGCTGGTGGTGGTGGTGCGCAGTGCTCACGGTCACCTCACTGGGCGCTTACGGTTTGATGGTATTTGCTTCTCTGAGGTCGTTGCAGATGCCTTGCTTTCTTCGAGGTGTGTTAACACACACCTGTATGCTCCAGAGCAGCAAGCGGAGGACTTCTCTGGTGATCAGCAGTTTTATCATTTGGGCTCGTGTACGTGTCTGAACGGCAGTTCACACCTTTTCCCTGTGTGTGTCACTGCTGCTTTGTGCTTACCACTGAGGACAGAAACAATCAGAGCCCACATGGATGGTCTACAGTCAAGAACTTCCTTTTATTCAATCAAGTAAAGGCATCGCTCTTTTCAAACTGCTTTTATTATTATGGAAAAGAAACTGTAATTAACATGCATTTCACCACGGGCTCTGGGAGACGCGTCTGAGGATGGAACGCCGCTCCGAGGGCAGGATGGGCGAGGCGTGCGTGGTCTCGGACCAGAGGATAACAAGGCAGGATTTGGGGGGGGGGCTCAGTCACTACATTACTAATCAGCTAACCAGCCTCCTACCAAACACATTAGCAACTAAATGTGTAAAATAATACAAAACAAAATGGCGGACGGTTGGGCCACAGGCTCTCTGAAAGGAGCGAACTCTGCAGACGTTTAGCTCATCAGGAACACGCACGCTGCATCCTGCCTGCCTCTGATATGGCTTTTAGCTTTTATCTCTCTATGACTGATAATACTGCTGCTGGCTTTGCATGCCTGGTGGCAAGACACATTTCTCCTGGAGTCACCCATTCTGCTGGTGGAACACGCCGTTGCGTTACGAGTCACCAACGCTGACTCCACCCACTCCGGTCAGCAGCGGTGAAGGAGAAGCATGTATAGTATTTGTAGTGATTGTGCTAAGCCTCTCTGAACTGTGGAAACCGCTCCGCCTTTAAGGTGCTTGAGTCATTTTTTTGTTCCTTTTCTTTTTTGTGAGCTGGTCTTGCACAACCACTAGAAAGGTGCACGGCTGACGGCCAAGACAGGACAAAAATCACCAAAAAGCCAATTCAATTATAAAAAATAAATAGAAACGAGTACAAACACACGTGCCTATGTCACTGACCCCCCCCCCCCAGCCTGAAACCGGTCAAGCCCCCATCCTACCACCCAGACTGGCTCACCCCACCGTCTGCTCCAGGAGGGTGAAAGAAAAGAACGGCCCTGTCCTCAGCCAAGCCCAGAGCCTCGTGGCGTCACCTGTTCACTTACATCAGCGGCTGCATGGGAAGCTGGAGAAGATGGGTATGGTAATACAATGTGAAGCGTACAGACAAGGATAACACGTGAGCTAACTGCATTCTGCTCAGACAAACAAAACAAACAAAAATAAAAACATCTTTGCATATTCTTTTTTCCTATTTTTTAAAACCCCGCTGTTCAGAGAAAAGGGAGAAAAAGGAAGGACGGGTGAGGAGAGGGGGAGGATACACAGCTACAGACTACTCCAGTGTGCAGGAAAGACGGACGTCAAGACACAGAGGAAGACACAAAAGAGGTCATTTTTTTCTTTTTTTAAACTTTTACAGCTTTTTTTAAGTATTGAACAATAAAAATAGCAACTAAATCACACCGACTTCCTTTAGTACTACGTATACTGAAGCTTGATGAAGAAGAGAAAGAGAAATATGAGGGAGGGGACTTTTTTCTTTTGAGACGGGCGCTCGGGATTACAGGATGGAGTCTGTGAACAAAAGGCACTTTTTAGGGACAACCTTTAAAGATGCTCTGGTCTAAAACACTACATCACCAAACAAATATTTATAATCATTTACAGCTGGTGGGCTTACAAAGTCCCTCTGACTGACGGAGAACACTACTAATGAACCGTCAACAGGACGAGCTCAAACATCACCGTCCACTTTCCCCGCCTTTTCCGCGGTGGTTTAGGAACAGGAATCGGTACTTGTGCATCTCCCGGAAGCGGGGAAGATCTTGTCTCTGTTCCGCGTTGGGATCACGTTCGATACGACACCAAAAACGTCCGCTGGAAACAAATGGGCTTTTTACAAAATTTTACAAGGTTGTTTTTTTAGTTTGTGTTTTGTGTCGTGATGGAACGGTGTAGGGGAGGAAAAATGCCTTTTGTTACAACAACCGTTTTTCCTACTACGAACCCCCCTCCCCTCTCCCCGGTAAATACAAAAAGAGAAATAGAATAATGCACGTATTTCAAAAACTTGCCTCTACGATAACACTTACTTTTGTTTGTTATTATTTATGTGTAATAGAGACTGAATGTACTTTATCATTTTTTCTTATGAAAGCACCAGTTTTCATGTTGATATAATTTTTATGAGTTGCAAAAGTTGCCCCAATATCCCTCCCGCTCTGGTTTTAGGAAACAAATCAAGTTTTTTCTAAAAAATCAAAATCAAAAACGAAGAAACAAAAAAACTTTTCTTTCTGTTTCTCGCTGCTGCTCTCGTATTTAGAGTCCCGGAGCACGTGGACTACAAAGACAAAGAAAATCTCGAGAGGGTTTCCCTCTCTTTGCATGACACCCTCTAACAATCTCTAATTCCTCTACCAAGGCATTGCACATGGCTCAATCAACATACGTCATTTAGGTTCAAGAACACGTCTTCCCATCAAAACGAGAAAAACCCTCATCTGTTAAATCTACTGTATTATTCCTCGTCGTCTACATCTCTGCTGCGGTTTGCGATGGATCTCACTTCCTTCGTGCGGGCGGACTCTCCGGTACTTCAGCTCAGATCGGTGACTTTCATACGACTGCGTGATCTTTGCCGTGCTTCGAAAAAATAACTAGACTGCCACAGAGCTTATCTTGCAAATGAAGACAAAGAATATATCTATAAATATATATATGTGTATTTTGTATAAAGATGCTTGTGATTATCTAGTGAGCTGTCACCTTTTCCGCTTCCGGACATAGATTTTCACCGTTCACTATAGCTTATATGTGAAAAAAAGAACCTGAATTCATGTCTGACAAATTGCATAATGGGAATATAGAGGCACTTCCATAGATTAGACAATAAATCACCATAGCCATCAGTAGCCTTGTGTCATGGGTCGAGTCGTCTCTGTGAAGCTAATCGGGTTAGGGTTAGGGTCGCGTCGTCGCTGTGTCTCCTGCAGCGAGGAACGCCGCCTGGCAGTCCAGTTATTTTTTAACTTTTAGGTCGGATGAGAGGTTGGAACAGGTGACTGAAACGGGACGTTTGTACCAACTCTACAGAACACGACTGAAAGCATAAAGGCCTCCCTAAGATTGTCAATTATGTTTTACTTCCCTTTGAATTCAGCATGTGTGTGTGTGTGTGTGTGTGTGTGTGTGTGTGTGTGTGTGTGTGTGTGTTTTGTATCTAATAAGCTGTCGAGTCTGACTGAAGGTGCGATCTGTTCTCCGGAGGTGTGTTCTCTATCCCGGAGATGTCCGTCTACGTACTACAAACAGAACTCTTAAGGTCGGCTGGCGTGATTGTTTTAGTGCAGTTGTTAGATTCGTCAGGGCTCTTCCATTCACAACAGCAAGGGGGAGTGCTGGTGCCTGTGTGTGTGTGTGTGTGTGTTTTCTTCTTCTATGGTGGGCCTTGGAGGCCTCTCTAAATCAGATGATATGTTACATTTTCTTTTTGCTCCTCAGTGTGGCGTCTCTGCTCTTGGAGCAGGATCCTATCTGGGAGTGTAAACAACGAGCCGAGCTTACAGGAAACGAGAGGAGAGCAGCTCTCTCCTCCGACCCGCCTCTCTTCTTTAGGAAACTTTCTCCATGTTTTGTGATGTCTCACCACCGGCAGCCACCGGCGCGTCTCGGTGCATCGCTTTCCTCTGCGCGGCTCATCACACAGCTCTGTCTCCCAAAAACAAACCTTCGGTGATTGTCAAGCCTGCCACTGGGCTTCCTGGCTCAGAAAAAACGTTTATGGAAAATTCACAAGTGGACACAAGAAAAGCTTCATTTGACGGACTAGAAAACGAATACCACTCAACGTGTCGAGTTGAACCTGCGGCTGGCGGCTGGTTACAGGAAAAGAGCCAATCAGGCGGTTAGAACGAACGTACAAGGTCGTTCTCACGGGGCTGTTGCCGCTGGAAACCAGCTGCTCATGTTCTGCAGGAACCACACAGTGGGCGTTTTTAGCAGAACTACACATAAATACAAATATTCATCTTGCTTTCATGAGAATTTGTAATTGATCTTGTTTTTTTTTAATTTGCAGCCTTTTCTGGCTCTCAGAAGCTGAGGAGTTGCAGAAGTCCACCAGGACCAGGAGGGTTGTTGGTCTCAGGGATTTCAGGAGAGCTCGGGAATTCTCACCAACATTTCAGGAGTTTTTGAGAACGTTGTCACTAATGTTTGGAACAGTCGGAGAAATCCCGGGTTAAGGGAAGTTCTAAAACCGGCATTGGCTCAGGATTGTCATCAGTTGTGTTGTCTCTTAGCAACAAGTGTTTTGGGAGTTAAATACGTCTAAAATAAAAATGACATTGCGATTAAAAGTGGGCTAAATCTGGCCTAAAAGCGACATTTCATCATGTCTGGGTCCAATCTGGGAACACATCACAAATTCCTCCTGGTCCAGGCCAGAGGCTAAAACGAAGATGTAGTTTTCATGTCCTGCCAGCAGGTGGCAGTGACGTCAACATAACAACACTTGGTTTGGTCGGTTTAAACCACTCTATCCAAAGGACAGGACCGCTGAGACCAGCTAGTTGTTGCACTTCTCAGTCACACAATGATTAAATATTATGGGATGTGGCCATCACTGGCCGTTCCCAGTGTCGGCTGCCTGGATGTTACAGGTTTAGATATCAGCCTTGGTCACCAGGAGCGACTCAGTCCATTTCTGACAATGAGTTTGAACACGACCCAACTACTGAATCCGTGATAATCTCTACTTTGGCACCATCTTCGTGTTTCCGTAGCAACCGTGGGATCCTGATGGGAACGACTAACAGGCGGTGGTTTGGATCATGGATGAAGCGTCTGCATCTCCGTGTTGGAGGACAGAGTCAGGACGCATGCCACTGATGTGGATAGAAGACGTTTAAAATCCACGCCGGTGCGGACACGTCGGTAAACGTCCAACAAGCGCGAGACGGGTAAACCCGCCACGCTCACCAGCGACATCTATTTTATTTAGTTCTCAGCCGTAAGTCGAACAGAAATAAAAGTTCTGATCCAGACGAGGTGTCGCCAGGCTGCCCAAGCCGAGCCGACCTTTGACCTAGAACCCAGACATTTCGGTGCTTTCTTCAACAATGCGGCCATTTTCAGACGCACGTGGAAAGCAAAGGCAGCAGAAACATTAGCTGAGGGGTGACGGCGACGCCTGGTGAACACCGACGAGATGTTTATGTTTTAATCACCGGATTTAAAAGGTTGCTCGACCTTTAGCGGCGGGTTTAGCCCAACGTGTGAGTGACATCAGTCCTCTAAAGAAGCTCTTGTTGTCGTGCACCAGCCGCTGTAAGGAACAACCAGAACAGGAACCCACAGCTGCTGCTGCCGAAGGTGGTGGAACACGCGGAACCTCGAACGTCGTAACTAAAGCTTAAATAAACGACCGTATAGACCAGTAAGCTGTGTGTGTGTGTGTGTGTGTGTGTCCATGCGTGCTGCAGCCGGGAGCGACTGGGAGGACTTTCTACGGAGAGGCGAGGCAGAAGTGAGAGCCGTGATTGGCCGGCGTGAAAGTGTGTTTTAGTGCACATCGTTGGGATTAGTGTTAACCGACTCAGCTTGTAGTGCAACCTTAAATCAACAAATGTTTGGCGTGGTCTCCTGGTCCTTGGTGGGGTGGGATGATCCTTTTCACTAATCGCTCGATCAGATGTTCAAATCCACGTTTGCTGGACAGGTGATTTATCTGAGCAGGAGGCGGGGTTTACGTCCTCTTGGTGCGCCGCATGCTGGTCGGGGTGCAAGGAGGCCTGCTGTCCCCTTACCTCCTCGTCCACCCGTCCAAGTGTGTCTCAGTCCTGTCGGGTCCCCCTCCCGCGTGAACATGTCCAGAGAGAGCGGCTGTGGATATGATGTGTTTCAGGTGAGGAGGCGGTTAGGGTTTGGAGGACGATGATCATCCCGTGGGTTGTCTCTCGGGTCTTTTTCTCTCATCTGGGATTACAAAGAAGAACTCTGCTGGGTTGCACACAGATCTCGTCAGAGGAACCAAGACTGGAAGAGAGAAGAACAGAAGGAGATCATCTCGGTGTCCGACACACTCAGATGAGACAAAAAGACCCCAACCTAGAGCAGAAGTAAGAATGGCTCATTCACACACACACACACACACACACACACACACACACACACATTCAAACACATGCACACACATGCACACACACACACACACACACATTCAAACACATGCACACACATGCACACACACACACACACACACACACACACACACACACACACACACACACACACATTCAAACACATGCACACACACACACACACACACACACACATTCAAACACATGCACACACACACACACACATTCAAACACATGCACACACACACACACACACACACACACACACACACACACACACACACACACACACACACACACACACACACATTCAAACACATGCACACACACACACACACACACACACACATTCAAACACATGCACACACACGCACACACACACACACACACACACACACACACACACACACACACACACACATTCAAACACATGCACACACACACACACACACACACACACATTCAAACACATGCACACACACGCACACACACACACACACGCGCGCACACCCACACACACACTCCTTGGCAGCAGACACTGACCACTCTCGGGCAACCCCATCTCAAATTCAAGATCAGCTAGCGATGACATCATGTCTGGTTGCCAGGGGTAACGAGACGGGCAGGACGTGACTTCTATACGGGCTGAACCTGCCTCTGTGGCTCTGGTTTGTGCGTTTCTCCTCTTTTTCTGGACTCCTGGTATCTTGCGTCTCCTTCCTCCTGACTGTAGTACACACGCCTCTCCACTAGAGGGCAGAGCTGACCAGCTGCTGCTGTCCGCCTCCTCCAGGCTGACCTCCGGTCACCACGTACACACTTTTGACGCATGGCTGATTTTTGTTTTCATCCTTTCTTGTCTAAATTGGAGCAACATGTGCATCTTTTGGGTTTTTACAGGTCAAAGTGTGCAACACAGGATAGAAACGGCTGGTAGAGATGGAAATCCTGACAAAGTGAGAGAAGGACGAGCAGAGAAAGGAGGGAGGGATAGACAGATGGTTTCCATGTGTGGAGGAGCGGAGCTGGCTCCGGGTGGGTGTGGCGGGCTGGAATGGGAAAGGCGCTGGCGCTAATGGAAGACGGAGCAGCGAGGAGGAGAACCGAGAAAGCAGAGTTTGAGAAAGTGAAGTAGAAATGCAGGAGATCGGGTGGAGCAGCTAAAGGTAGCAGGGAGGAGCCAAGAAGGCCTCCTGCCTGGAGGGTAGACTCCTACCGAGCACATCTGGCCAACCGCACACGTACAGTAAAATACAGATGTGCTCACGGATTATGGGATGGTGTGGAAGGAGACCCAACAGCAGGTTTCTGGGATTCAGGGAGTGAAAAAACAGAAGCAAACTTTGGCGAACCTCCAGGTTCACCAGTAGTTTCCTGGTCCCAGACACCAGCTGGCTCACCTGCGTCTGCTGCGGGATGTTCAGAAAGTTGTCCCGTGATCCGATGCCGACAAACCTGTTGGCAGCTGTGGCGCCTGGCGTGGAGTATGCTACGGAAACAGAACACACACAAGGCTGGACATCAGGGACGGAAATGTCTGCAGGAAGAAAACTACCTCACTCCCTATAGGTCACGCCATCACCATGGCAACCGGACCCGGTCCACCGGCTGATGTGAAATCCTGAATGCAGTTAAATTAAATCAGGACGAATCAAAAACAAGTGGAAATATAATTAAACGTATGCTGGTAGGACCTTACACTCAGGGTCCTTTTATTAACGTTACTTAGTGCTTTATTAAGCCTTAATAAACAAAGGTCCCCTTATTAATGTTCCTGATAGTGTTACCCTTAAGTGTCCTCAAGGATAGGACACAGGGCCAAGTGTGTGTGTGTGTGTGTGTGTTGGGGGGGGGGGGGGGGTCTGCTCAGTAATGCATTACATTAAGGGTTAAGCAGTTGTTATTACCTTATTTAATAGTTTATTAATGCTTAATAATGCACCGTCAGTGGTTCCCAACCAGGGGTGTGAGTGTATTACTTTACCCAGATGATGACAGCACTAGCCCCGGCGATGCACCAGCTGGGATGTGTTATTCTTAATAAACACTGAAATAAAGTAATGCACAATAATATATGGTTGATATCATATTACCAATTATCCAACGGCGACTGCGCACGAATGCTGCCAAACTGCGACGGCTTCGGAGGGGCTGCTGCGGGATTAGGATCAGGGAGTACAGAAGAGGGGGTAACGTCGGTCGTACGGACCTGATCTGGGTTTCAGAAGCCGATGTAGAACTGAGAAACACTCTCGGTAAACCAATCTGGCGAAGGTAAAGTGGTATCTGCGTTAATAGCTCGTTAATAACACTCCTTCCTTAAATGATGTTTGTTTTTAATCACACGATGAAAACACGCTTCCAAACATTCGGACATCTCCAGTGATGCAGTTTGAACACACATCCATCCACAGCCGTTAAAACCGTGAGTTTAGTAGCTCCCTGTCTGTCTCTCTCCCGTCTCTCTCTCTCCCGTCTCTCTCTCTCCCGTCTCTCTCTCTCCCGTCTCTCTCTCTCCCGTCTCTCTCTCTGACTGCGGCCGGTGCGCACCGCGAGTCTGACCTCTAAAAACCCCAGACCCACGGATCGGAGCGTCGCTCAACCAGAGGGGCAGGAAAAGAGTAAACCTCCAACCTCATTTAATATTGTTGATGAAAACGTTTCACCTGCAGTTACTCACTAGTGAAGCTTCAGCAGGGAAACACCTAAAACCAACACATTCTCACACCCTAAGCGTCGGAAACAAACGCTTGGTCAGCCACCCTCCACGTCAGACCCCAGACGCCAAAAGTGTCCTTTTTCGTTACTTATGTGTGAAAAGGGTTTTCCCCTTTTGTAACTGCAGATCCCAACGCAGCGCTACACTGACGTGATTAGATATCCGCTGATGCGGCACCGAACCAGCTCGTTTAACCGCACCTAAACCTTAACGTTTCACTATTTATAACCTTCCCCTCTCCCTCATCCTAACCTTCACCCTCTTGCTACCTAAAACGTTACTCTCACTCTGATCAAGCGTCTGTTTCCCCTGCATTCTGACTCTGACAGTCAGAGTCTGACTGTGAATTTTCGTATTTGCCGCCCAAGGGGAACGTTAGAACATACCATCTGGCGAGGGGGAGGTCACACATACCCTCTGCTTTTAACCTCCACCGTGGTAGTTGAAACCTCCCCCTCGCGTTGGCTCGGTCCAAACTCGACCAATGACGAGGCGGCTCCCGCCGATCACTTCATAGAGCCGGCTTTTAGAGCGACCGACACATCGCTAACGTAATAGCTAGCAACATGGTTAGGGTTAGGATAGGGGTGAGGGGAAGGTTACATAAGAGGATAAGGTTAGGGTGAGGTACAATGAGCTTGTTTGGTGCCACGGCTGCGAACATCCCATCGCGTCAGTGTAACGCTGCATTGGGATCTGCAGTCAAATAAGGGAAAAACCCTTTTCGCACATAAGTAATGAAAAAGGGCACTTTTAACGTCAGGGGTCTGACGTGGAGGGTGGCTGACCAAGCGTTTGTTTTTGACGCGCTGGGAGTGAGAACGTGTTGCAAAAACGTGTTGGGCGGGGCGCTGAGGACCAGGGTTAAGAACCACCATGAAGGTAAACCAGAGCAGGGCTGCAGCTGCGACTGAAGCCTCGTTCACATCGAGTACAGAATGGATGCGGTCCAGTTTCCCATGGATCAGAAACCATTGAGTCCATGCAGAGCATCTACACCAGCTGCGGTGCTGATGCGGAGCATCTACACCAGCTGCGGTGCTGATGCGGAGCATCTACACCAGCTGCGGTGCTGATGCGGAGCTACGTGTTAAAGTTAACGAACTCACCAGAGCCAGACAGGAAGTGAGGTGTAGCTCAGCTTTAAGGAGATTTAATGAAATGATTTTATTCGTTCTACTTTTAGGGAACCGCCCACGTTTGCCTAAGGGGGCACTCGTGGTACGAGAAGACGGCTCAGTGGTCCACGAGTCAGAAAAGTTTGGGAACCCCTGCACGGAACACGTTTCCATGTCCAAACTGTGGGATTCAACTGAAAATGTGCCAGATTCCAGTGTCCTCGGCCCAGCGACTTACTGGTTTTAGACGATGAAGCCGTTTATAGAGACGTAATAATCTGCTCCTTTTCTTGGTGCATCAGACCCGTGTGCTGTTTCTGGCGTCGGTACCGGATCGGCGCCTGCTGAGGACGCTACGCTACGGCAAACCACTCAGACAAAATACACCGTGCATCTTTTTCTCCTGTGCGTTGCTCGGCCACACACGAGCTTAGCAGCTGTTATTAAAGACGCTTCGTCGTGTCCGAGACTTTCCTTTATTCCTATAACTGTTGTCTTTGTTCTGTGAAACTGTGACACGACATCAACTCGACGCCAGACTCACAGCAGTTCTTCTACACTCCCATAAGGAGCAGCCCTGGCGCTGAACACTCCCGTATACCCCGTTCCCGTGTTTTATACCAGATATTCCATTTTGCCTTGTTTCATCAAACTCACAGCAGCTCAGGGTCTCTAATGCTTTTATGTCACGTTTCCGTTGGCAACAGGAGCGTCTTTTCTCCCACATGACTGCATCAAAGTTACGGTGTTGTGTCTGGGATAGTTTATGGGACCAAATCTCAGTGATGATGTTTCTATCAAAGGCAGCGGACCCTAACCCTACGCTAAAGTTGGAACATTCCAGGTTTTACTTGGATAACGACATTTAAATCCACCGGCCATGGGAAGGGTGAGGGGGAATTTATCCTGACAAACCAAAATCTTTATTGTCAACCTAAACTTAACTTTAGTGAACACAGTAACGTAACACCCGTGAGTCCTAGTCCTGGTGTGACGTCATCGGCAGGCGTAGGCCCCCAAGCACCAGTCCCCCCACGCCGGTCCGTCAGGCTAAAGCTAACATCTGTAAGTCATCAGCTGCATGCTCCAGCTCCCCGACGCCCACCGGCATCATTAGAAGGCTTTTATTTCCAAAAGTATTCCATTACATTTAGGATCTGTCCAGCACCGGTGAGTCGTATTTCTTGTGGCTAAATGTGTCCCAGTTTTCCCAAACTCCCAACTGTTCCTCCTTGGGAAAAGAACGATAAGCTGCTGCAGGTGAAAGTTTTTCCATTTACCTGAAAAAAAGACCGACGGTGATTTTCTTAGCGGCTCCAATTCAAATCTCACAAAAACTTTATTAAAAAATGTCAGCAGAAAATGTTATTTTACCAATATTTAAGATCTTTGAACGCCAACGTCTGCAGAAACACTCACACACCTCAAGTAAGAGTCCACGTGGGTGTCGGCTAGAGCATTATCGGTTCTTTCATACAGCCGTGGTAACGTTTGGCCCAAATGGTGAACAGACTCAGCCCTCCCTCGGTGATTAAAGCCGTTTGATAAACTTTTCTAGCAGAGACGGAGCACATCAGAATCTGACACCGGGCGTCAGTCAGGGACACGTAAAACCCAGCGGCGTCAACGTTTCTGACAAATTTAGGGCAGTTTGAGGCCCCCCCCCCCGGACTCCAGAGACTCCCAGGAAAAGGCTGAGGGAGGCGGCGTACAGACTTGTGTGGTCTGTGTGTGGAGGGGGGGGGGAGGACAGGAAGGAGAAACACAGGAAGGAAGGTACAGTATACATCACCACTTTACCACCCAAACATACAAACACATCAAAGACTGAGACGCCGACTGGGGGATAAAACAAGCAGACTTTCTTTGAAAGAAGAGCTAAAAATGAACAGAAAATAAAGACGTGCTCCATCCAGTGCCCCTCTTGTTAAAGGTCATGAGACAAACGTACCTCTGACTTCACTTCCTCTTCCTTGTGTTTGACAACCACCACAGAAAAAACCACAACCCACAAATACAGAGATGAACATTAAAAGGCTAATTATTCCACCAATGCCCCAGTTTCTGCTTCGGAGTCCGTATAGAGTAACTGCCCTAAATTTGCGCCGCTCTCAAATCAGTTAATTAATACTTGAAATCTCACAAGGTTTGCTGATAAATCCACCAGCGGAAAGAGGGATGTGTTTGGAAAAGGAACTGGAGCTGAAATGCGTCCTTCGTAGCACAACACGCAGAGTGGCGTGGGCGTCTGGAAAACTTACGGGGCCTAGTACACAACCATGAGGCGGCCATGGGGTCCAGAAGGACAGTCTATCAACCTCCTGAGGGCCTTGAGCTACTAGAACAGGCTCCACTTTACTTAATGTGCTGGCTTCAGGAAAGATGAGGGAAGTGAGAAGTGGAATGTAGGGAAATGGCACGGAGTTGGAGGAGGAACTATGAGGGTCTCCTTACTGGAGAGGGATTACTGATCTTTTTGTTTTGTTCTGAAAACGGTCGCTGCGGGGTCACTTACACGGAGATGCGGGCGAGGAGAGTCCGCCGTCAGGGGGCGTGCTGTTGGGTTTAGAGTCGGGCATGGGGAGGGGCACTGGGCGGGCCACTGGGGGAGGTGGAGGCAGTAAGAAGGAGCCTGGCATTTTGCTCTGGCCGCTCCCGTTTGGCTGCGGACAACACAAATAGGGTCAGGAGGGCGGCATGCGACAACGCGCAGACACGGAATGGAAACGGGGCGCGGCTCAAAGGGCCGGGTCCAAAATAAAAATATTCATGACGAACGAAAGTGAGGGGGAGTGATGGCGGGAGGGGGGGGGGGGGGCAACAACCAAAGGAATGAGGTATGTGGACAGCATCGGTTATGGATCAACAGCACCACAAAGATGGACCTGGAGCAGGAGCTTCCACTCAGGTGCTGGGTGGAGGTGGCGTGGAAGGGGATAATTTGACTGGACTCATCCAGCCGATGGCAAGAAATAAAAACCATGGGAGAATACTCGTCTACACAACCACAACACCAACAAACCCCAAACGACCAAACGCCAACGAAAACCGGAACAGCAAGAGATGGGAAACAGACACGATGACACGACACAAGACGGAAGCGTGCTGTGACGGGTTCACGCTAGTGCTGATGGTCGTAACTTCAGAGGGGTTAGGGCGGAGCAAAATAAAGGTAGAAACAAAAAGAGGAAGGGTTGGGGGAATGTCGGGATCTGAAACGGGAAACGGTAAAGTGACATTGACAAGACAGCACAAAGATTTCCAGATCACCTCACTAAGTGTGTGTGTGTGTGTGTGTGTAATGTGGGTGGGCAGACCTTAACTTTGA
This sequence comes from Nothobranchius furzeri, assembly GCF_043380555.1. Lineage (NCBI taxonomy): Eukaryota > Metazoa > Chordata > Actinopteri > Cyprinodontiformes > Nothobranchiidae > Nothobranchius > Nothobranchius furzeri. The sequence continues at coordinate 71,813,298 of NC_091752.1, forward strand.
CATGCACCGTCTGATTACAGTGGTATACAAGCGTATAGACATGTATACTAAACTGGCTGAGTTCAGTCACCAGTAATGCTTATGCATGAGCCAACAGACACGTCTACTTCAGCTGTCCTCGCTGCAGGCTAGCCTTACCTGTCCGGTGGCCTGCCCCGAGCCGTCAGCACAGACAAACTGCACAAATTCCTTCAGGGGATCCTGCCCAGGATGGTGGTGGTAGCGGATGGTTGGGTGGGTGAAGTAGGGGCTAGACTGCTGGATGATGGAAGGAGACGGGAAGGGCAGAGCTGAGGCCGAAGCCCGGGGACTCCCTGCAGACACAAAAGGTTCCCTTTAGATCCCGATGCCACGGTTTCTAATGGTGCTGGAGACACGTGCAGTCGCTACTTGCACTTTAGTGCTTCTTATTTAAAAGGCTTAAATGAAACCAAAGGCCGCCAGTGTGGCGCCCTCTTCAGGTTAAACTCTGAACAACAGAGGAATCACAAAGTATAAATAAAAACAGACTAGAAGTGCTGCGTGTAATCTGTCTAGTTCAAACATGCCATTTACACTTGTAACACTACCGAGTCGTCCTGTGACGTGTTTCCTGTTATTTTTGGGCGCAGCGATTTTTACCATAGACCCACGCTAACGGGGCCCATCCCCCCCAGCGCCCGTGAAGACACGCGCAGAAGACCGGCAGGGCCGAGTCTCCGCTCAGGTCAGGACAGAACCGGATATTCTCCACAGGTCACCGTCCTGTGCTGTTTTAGAGCAGCTGAGTTCACCTGGTGGCGTTTTGCTGTCATGAAGAACCAGAAAATGATGGGATGTGGCGTCGGAGACTTTTGAACTCTCCTGCATTTATTCTATAACACTGATTATGACAACCTTAAACCGGCAAAGGTGAGACCGACTTGATGCTTTCATCTTCATGAAACGAGCTTTGTTTGGGTTTTATGCTGAATTAGCATCTATTGGTGTTTATTAAAACCTTTTTGGAACAAGTTTGCAGTAACCGTCTGGCGGTGTGACACGAGAATGGTGACTTGGCGCTCCCTAGTGGTCGTACGTGGATGGTGCATCTGAAATCAGCCCGTCCCAAAACAGGAAACATCAGTCTGGATTATCAGAGTAATGATCGATGAGGCTATTTTTAACACATTCATAACGTGAACACTTTTCTAATCCGTGTTTCTCCTGAAAACCTTTTGTTTTTTACTAGAAATACGATGAGATATTTACGTTTTAGACACATTTGATCTAAACACGTTAGAGACTAATGTTTAGTGAGTGTTTTTATATTATTTTCTTCTGCCTGCTTGAATTTTGCTGTTGGTTTAAAAAAACAGGAAAGGGACTCGAAATTACAATCAATCAATCAATCAATCAATCAATCAATCAATCAATCAATCAATCAATCAATCAATCAGTCAATCAATCAATCAATCAGTCAATCAATCAGTCAATCAATCAATCAATCAGTCAATCAATCAGTCAATCAATCAGTCAATCAATCACTGTATTACAGACACAAGAAGGCCCAAAACAGATAATAAAAACATAAATAAGCAAATAGGTTAAAATAAAACGTGCAAGCTATTTTAGGCTCACATAAAGTTTAAGACGCCAATAATTCCACACGTTAGAATAAAACATGACAGAACTCCGTGTACGGTTTGTCAGGGACTGGATTATACTGTTCTTAGAGTCCCTTAATCTACACGTACAACTGTCCATGAGACTCCGTCTCACTGCAGGGCTTGTGGGAACACCCACACTAACAAGCCTGCACCATCTTGCATTCTAAGTAGTAAATCAGTAAAAGATTTTATTCATATATTTTTCAAATAAACCGTCATTTTGTCAGGAAGCAAAAGGATAAGAAACATGTTAGCAGTACAAATTTACATAAAAACCTTGTTATTCTTACGCAGCTTCCCATAACAGGTCATGCAAACCTCGGCTGGCATGCTCTTGTCGGAACACCTGTTGAATTGCGCCTTGCCCAAAGACACAAAGACTGAGCAGGGTGTGAACCTGTAACCCTGAGGTTCCAGTACATCTCTCCAGTTAGCGGGTGTTGCTACAGCTAGTTTGTAAGCAGTCACCTAATCCTACGTGTCCAGTCGATCGTGTTCTCACAAAACGGACAGAAAGTTGTTCTCTACATGAAAAAACTCTCTGAGTTCATGTTCCGCTTTAAACGTTAAACTCAGCGTCACACCTTTTCTGTGGACGTTTGCTCGTGTTTGATTGATCCTTACACATGACTGTTTGTAGTGTGAAACGGGCCGAACAAACCAACCCCCCTAAATCTGGTACCAGCTACGGTGGCCTGCAGTGGCCAAAATACTTCAGAAATATTCTGTGAGACTCCCGCCAAGTTTGCCTCCGCACTGCATGACCCACGTGGGCATAATCCTCTGGTAGTGGATGCATGTACCTCATGAAATGAGCTTACCATGGCAGATTATTTCAGAGCATTAAATAATTACTGTTGTGAACAAAAGGATATGATTCACGCCAGAGGGAATTTAAATGATTTTACATGAATTATAAATAAAAGTGTGGGACACTGAGACGCGTAGCTCCAACTCCTAACTGCCTTTTATGGATGGATGGATGGGTGGACAAATGGATGGATGGATGGATAGACAGATGGATAGATGAACGGATGGATGGATGGACAGATGTATAGATGGATGGATGATAGATGAACAGATGTATAGACAGATAGATAGATGAACCGATGGATGGCTGGACGGATGAATAGACGGATGGATGGATGGATGGATGGACAGATGGATGAATAGACGGACGGACGGATGATAGATGGATGGATGGACGGATGGATAGACAGATGGATAGATGAACGGATGGATGGCTGGACGGATGAATAGACAGATGGATGGATGGACAGATGGATGAATAGACGGACGGACGGATGATAGATGGATGGATGGACGGATGGATAGACAGATGGACAGATGGATAGATAGACAGATGAATGGACGGATAGACGGATGCATGGATGTATGGATAGACAAATGGACGAACGGATGGACGAATGGATGGATGGCCGGATAGATTAACGAATGGATGGATGGATGGATGGATGGATGAATAGACGGATGGATGAACGGATGTATAGATGGATGGATGATAGATGAACAGATGTATAGACAGATAGATAGATGAACCGATGGATGGCTGGACGGATGAATAGACGGATGGATGGATGGATGGATGGACAGATGGATGAATAGACGGACGGACGGATGATAGATGGATGGATGGACGGATGGATAGACAGATGGATAGATGAACGGATGGATGGCTGGACGGATGAATAGACAGATGGATGGATGGACAGATGGATGAATAGACGGACGGACGGATGATAGATGGATGGATGGACGGATGGATAGACAGATGGACAGATGGATAGATAGACAGATGAATGGACGGATAGACGGATGCATGGATGTATGGATAGACAAATGGACGAACGGATGGACGAATGGATGGATGGCCGGATAGATTAACGAATGGATGGATGGATGGATGGATGGATGAATAGACGGATGGATGGATGGATGGATGGACAGATGGATGAATAGACGGACGGACGGATGATAGATGGATGGATGGACGGATGGATAGACAGATGGATAGATGAACGGATGGATGGCTGGACGGATGAATAGACAGATGGATGGATGGACAGATGGATGAATAGACGGACGGACGGATGATAGATGGATGGATGGACGGATGGATAGACAGATGGACAGATGGATAGATAGACAGATGAATGGACGGATAGACGGATGCATGGATGTATGGATAGACAAATGGACGAACGGATGGACGAATGGATGGATGGCCGGATAGATTAACGAATGGATGGATGGATGGATGAATAGACGGATGGATGAACGGATGTATAGACAGATAGATGGATGTATGGACGGACAAATGGACGAACGGATAGATGGACGAATGGATGGATGGATAGACGGATGGATAGACTGAAAGTTACTGTTTGCTTTTCAGATATTTTTAAGGACATAAATAAAAACATTTGTTGGTTTAATTTATTATTTGAGTTATCAGACCTCCATCTTAGTGTCAGTCATGGTTTTCCACACAGGCAGTTTTCATAGAATTAATATAAATAACCCAGTCCTGCTCTAGAGCATTCTCATAAACCTTTAGATGGGCTTAAACTGTCATGCTGTTGGGTTAAAAACCCGTTATTAGGAACCAGGGAGCAGAGACACTAATCCTGACTTTAAAACATTAAACTTGTTAAAAACCGTCATTTCTTTCACGTATTTGCCCAAAGCATGGCTTTTCCGGAAGCACACGGATAAGAAACGTGTTAATATTACAGATGTAGTGAGATGAAGGTTCTCTGATTTGTGCCAAAGGTCACATTTGCCCAGCTGGGTCAAGCCGGGTCAGACAGTACTTTGAATCCACAGATTAAACCCAAGGAGCCACGATGTCTAGCCAAGATCATAACATCATCTGCTGTTCCGTCCCAGAAGAAGGACACTTCAAGCCACGATGATAATAATTAATAAACTTATGATTTTATTACTGTTTAAATAATCATTAATACATGATCACTTGGTTCAGATATAAAGGTATTTTAATTACATGACATGGATTATTATGCTTTGGGTGTTATAATGATAATTATTATAATGATTAAAGATGTGTTCAGCAAAGAAGACCTTCACTGTCAGCCAACACAGAGTTCAGATAAACAATAACTGCAGCACGTTTTTTGGCGCATGACCAAGCTTTCTTCCAGAGAGAGTGGGAGGGGTTCTGAGAGAGTTTGGTAAAAACTAACCATCACAGGTTTCACGTCGAGTTCTTCAACCAACACCACGAGGAAAGGAGAACGGCCGTCTCCTTGACCCTCTGCCAGCTGTTCTGTCACGCCGACAAGAATGGCTAAAGACCAAACGAACCGTGAACCAGCTAACGCAAGACTCTCCCAGAGCCATTGATTTCTGAAGTTAATTTAAATACGAGAACGTGCATCTGCCAAACGCTTCGTACAGCCGTGTACCCGGCTACCACTCCGGACCAGAGTATCGGACACTCAGCGTCTTCTCTGCCAGCCCCGAGTGTCATCTTGGATGAACCCGTCCTCCGATCTCCGGATCCACAAGAGGGTCAGCCTATTTGGGTGAGGTAGAACACGATAGAATGCGTTTGATGCTAATTTCTCTAAAAATAACTCGGTTATCCTCAAAACATCATTTCATCCAGAACACCTTCCATTCCCACTGAAAGAAACCTTCTGAGAACTTCATTCACGCATTCAAAACTCATCATTCTCAATTTTAGCTCCATCCAACACCGGTTTGCTTTTAAACAAGTTTAGTATCAAAGCTGTGAAGGATTGTCATCAAAATTGCCATTTATGAATTGTCATTTTATGAATGTCGCTTCAAACCTTTCAGTTTAAAATTGTTAGTAAATAAATTTCTTCATTTTTAAACTTGCCTCATTATTGAAACGAAACACAGAAAAGGGTTGCATTTCCAGTTTATCGAATGAAAAGAATCTTACTGAATCTTCTATTTAATAAATAAACTTTGATATTAATTTAAATCTTAAATTAATATTTCACACCACAACAATGATATGTTTAAAAGTAGCATCGTCTTCACTCGTAGTAGCGTCAATGAGCGGCTGAGCGCTGCGCGTTCCCGCGGCAGGGAAGCGCTGAGTCCATGTGACTGAAGTTGGCTTCCATCCCACATCAGAATTCCACCAAAATTGAGTGGTTTGTGCAGTGGTCCTCAGCGGCCCACGGGCCCCCTCTTTGTGCCCCCCCGGGACAACGATCGAACGGGAGGTGTGCTGTCACACGGGCTGGTGTAATGAACAGCCAGCAGCAACGTGAGAGCAGCAAAGCAGCTCATTCCAGAGTTTCGGAGAAGCCACCGAAAAGCCTCTGTCCTTCCCGGTCTTCATCCAAGTCTCAGGGAGTGAGAGCAGTGACCTGTTTTCCGAAAGCAGCATACGGGGAGCCAGACCTTCCAAAGATTTAAGAACCAATATACAGTAAACAGCAGTGGTCCTAGTATCAATCCCTGCAGAACCCCCCAATGTAGATTAGCTAAATGAGATGAGAAACCGCCCAAACTAACCGACACCATTCAGTCTGCAAGATGAGACCTAAACCACTTCAGTGCCAGGCCAGAAAGTTCCTGAGCCCCGTTGTCGCTTTTATCAAAATGGGAGAATTGGCTGAAACGGGATCTGTGGTGGCAGGGTACGGGTGTGGGGGGTGTATTCTGCCTTGGCCCCAAAAATGCCTTGATACGGCCCTGGGTGTGGGACTGAACTTTGAAGGTGATCTGAATTGTAATAAATATATAAATATTACATGCTTATAAGTGATTGCTTAATACAGGTAGAAGGTGCAGTGGGATGGAGCTACCTACATTTTCCTTTCCGAGCTCGTTTTCCTGTCCTTTCTGTCTCTGATCTTCCTGCACCTCCTCTCAGCCCTCCAGAAAAACGGTTTCATGGCTTTCTACGTTTCCACCTCATGAGCTACCGGTTGAAGGCATCTACCCACGGCTGCACCAGTGAGGTGAAGCCACCGGACCACGAGGGATGGGTTCTGCTGTAGCAGAGCTCGCCAGGCACGAATAAAAGACAGAAAGTACCAGAAAGAAAGACAGAGAGCAGGAACGATGGTGTGTTAGTTGTATTTCTTGATGGCGACACTTTGAGAATGTTACTGTGGCCGTGCGCGGGACGCAGCTGCCTGGAGCGCGTCAACAATCAGCGCTCTACTCAAAAGAATCACTGGCGTGCTGAAAGTCCAAATGATTCATGTAAAACACGTAGAAACTATATATAATCAGTCTCCCCATAGGTGTGTACGGTGAGGGCTTCTAGTAGAGCCCGGTACTCTTTCAGGTGAGACAGTCTCGTTGCCGTTCGAACCCTGAGCCCTATGCGCATTTCTGACTAACGTAGCGGGATCGTAGCGAGCTGGAACCATCATAGCTGCAACAACAGCTCCTGAGCTACTGCTGCGGACGCTAACTAGCTGCCGTGCTGAACATACATGTGGACAACTAGCATCCTGAGCTACTGCTGCAGACGCTAACTAACTGCCCTGCTGAACATCCATGTGGACAGCTAGCATCCTGAGCTACTGCTGCGGATGCTAACTAGCTGCCCTGCTGAACATCCATGTGGACAGCTAGCATCCTGAGCTACTGCTGCGGACGCTAACTAGCTGCCGTGCTGAACATACATGTGGACAACTAGCATCCTGAGCTACTGCTGCAGACGCTAACTAACTGCCCTGCTGAACATCCATGTGGACAGCTAGCATCCTGAGCTACTGCTGCGGATGCTAACTAGCTGCTGTGCTGAGCATTCATGTGGACAGCTAGCATCCTGAGCTACAGCTGCGGATGCTAACTAGCTGCCGTGCTGAGCATCCATGTGGACAGCTAGCATCCTGAGCTACAGCTGCGGATGCTAACTAGCTGCTGTGCTGAACATAAACGTGGACAGCTAGCATCCTGAGCTACTGCTGCGGATGCTAACTAGCTGCTGTGCTGAGCATTCATGTGGACAGCTAGCATCCTGAGCTACAGCTGCGGATGCTAACTAGCTGCCGTGCTGAGCATCCATGTGGACAGCTAGCATCCTGAGCTACAGCTGCGGATGCTAACTAGCTGCCATGCTGAACATAAACGAGGACAGCTACCATCCTGAGTAGACACGTCGACGGTTTCTGGCAGAAACCGAGTTCATCGCAGTGTTAATTTATAGAAACACGCTAAATGCACAAGAGACAAATGAAAAAGTATAGTTAGTATGACTATTAATGTCTCCTCTATCGGTCTGACCATGTTTTATAAATGGTAAATGGCCTGTATTTGATATAGCACCTTCTAGCGTCCTGGAGCACCCCAAGGCGCTTTACAACACAATCAGTCATTCACCCATTCACACACACATTCACACACTGGTGGTGATGAGCTACGATGTAGCCACAGCTGCCCTGGGGCGCACTGACAGAGGCGAGGCTGCCGAGCACTGGCGCCACCGGTCCCTCCGACCACCACTAGAAGGCAACGTGGGTTAAATGCCTTGCCCAAGGACACAACGACCTTCCGACTACGGGGCGAGCCTTTATAAAAAGGCTCCTGAGTCGATGCATCTTCTGGTGAGAGATTTAAACACTTTCAGCTTGAAAAAAAGAAATCCCGAAGACGGAATTAGAAGAGGATTATCTGGAAGTTCAGTGGAAGGCTAATATTAATCAGGAGTAAGTAGACAAGCGTGACCGTAGCTTTCTATGTAAAAGACGGCTTTTCAACACTGGTCAGGCAAGAAAAGCCGTCTGTCACTTTAAAATGACTACATTTGGTGAACTCTAAATTCATGTAAGGCAAAAAAAATGCTGACATCACACAACACACACGCACGCGCACACACACACACACACACACACACACACACACACACACACACACACACACACACACACACACACACACACCCCAGAAAGGAGAAGAAAGGGAGCAGAATGTTTTATACAGCCACTCTAGATAAAAATCACAAGGTGCTTCACACGAACAATAAATGATTATTTAAATAATAATAACAATTAATAATAATAATAATCATTAATAAATACAAATTCTATGAAATTGAACCAGTAAAAGTCAGGCGTGGACTTCCAGTCTTGCTTCAGCTGAACTATTTAAAACTAAACGGGTGGAACAGGCCAGGACTTAAATGACGGCACCCTAACTTCATATTTTGTTGCACAACCTTTTGAGGCAATCAAACGGTTTCTGTAGCTGTCGGTGAGACTTCTGCACCTCTCAGCAGGTATTTTGGCCCAATCCTCATGAGCGAACAGCTCCAGTTGTCTCAGGTCTTCCAGACGGCCTGTTTCAGCTCCTTCCAAAGATGCTCGATAGGACTGAGGTCAGGGCCACTTCAGAGCAGTCTGATGTTCTCCTCTGAGCCGTTCGTGGGTGTCTTTAGCCGTGTGCTTTGGGTCTAGTCCTGTCTCATGACCCATGACCCCGTGACCTGCCCCTGAGACCAAGCTCTCTGACACTGGCCAGCACCTTCCTCTCTAGAATCCCTTGAAAGTCTTGAGATTTCATCGTACCCTGCACAGATAGAAGACACCCTGTGCCTGATGCAGTAAAGTGACCCAGAACATAACAGTGCCTCCTCCATGTTTCACAGTAAGGACGGTGTTCCTCTCTCGATATGTTTCGTTTTCTGTCTGTGGACGTAGAGCTGCTGTGCCATTTTTGTCTGGTGTCCATAGGACGTTCTCCCAGAAGCTTTGTGGCTTGTTAGCATGGAGTTTGGCATTTTCCCATCTGGTTTTCAACAATGGTGTCCTCCTTGGTCGTCTCCCACGTAGTCCACTTTGGCTCAAGCAACGACGGATGGCGCCACCTGACACTGATGTTCCTCGAGCTCGAAGCTCACCTCGGATCTCTTTAGAAGTTTTCTGGGCTCCTCTGTGACCATTCAGATTATCCGTCTGTGATTGGTCATCAGTGTTCCTCCTGCGGTCACGTCCAGGGAGGTGGGCTACAGTCCCGTGGATCTGAAAGGTCTGAATGACACGAGCAGCTGTAGCCACAGGAACATCTAGCTGCTCGGAGATGGCCCCACAGCTGTTACCTTTAACATGCTGGTCTACACTCTTCCCGTCACGTCCTCTGGTCCATGCTGAGTGTGGTACACACCACGCCACCCAACACCACAGTGACTACCTCTATACAGGCCCGCCGTGATGCTCGTTAGTGGACACGCCTGAAGGAACACGCCCCTTTGGCTGCATCATTTCCAGTCTTCTCGAGGGGTGCCATCTTTTTAGTCCTGGCCTGTTCCACCCGTTTATTTTTAAATCATTCAGCTGAAGCATGAATAAAAAGCCACGTCTGACTTTTACTGGTTCACCTTCATGGAATTTGTATTTATTATTACTTTAGTCAGATTCAAGTTATTGCTGAGACCGTTGTGGGATTTCCTTTCGTTGACCGAAGGGAACCAACCGTTTGTCCACATGTGCACATATTATTCACCGTGTTGCACTAAGAACAAGAACCGTAGAGATGTTCTGCCAACGACCACCAGCCAAACCCATAGGCTCCACACCAACCACACACAGAAGCTCCACCACCAGCGCTAGCCTCACCCTACAGGGTCAGGAGAGAAGGCGGAGGATGAGGAACCTGCCAGCTTTCAGTTCCCAACTGCTCTCATTTTCCAAAGACAACGCTCCAGCCTCTAAGCCACCGGGGAGGGGAGGAGTGGGGTCCTGAGAGAGTGTGGAGATGGTGAGGAGTGGAGGAGGAAGGGGTTGGAGGGGACGGACAGCAGGGTTGGGAGCTGAGGTGGTCTCACCTGGTCTCACTCCCGCCAGCATGGGCAGTGGGTGGTGGGTGAACGCCATGCGGGGGGACCTCGTCTGGGAGGACAGGGCGCTGAAATCGAATTTCCCCAGCTTCTTATGAGAACCAGGCGACGAGAGTCCTGGCGAAAAGGGGATCAACAAAAATGGCAGAACAGAGACGAGGTTTTAATCAAACATGGCTGCTTTTCTTACTCTGACTATCAAACGTGAAAAATCAGTGAAACACTCATCAGACCGAAGACAAGAATCATGATTATGACCGACAAAAATCAATGGACTGACTGATCGATTCACTGATTTGACTGACACATGGGTTTTAGTCAGCGGCCTGCACGTGTCCATCCAACCGGGGTGGGGTGGGTTAAAGGCTTGTGGGTTTAGAAGCAGCGGGGGTTCAGCGTGAAGGGGGTGGACAGAAAAAAGGGGGGAGGCATAGGTCAGAGTGGGCGGGGACTGAGCGTAGGTCAGAGGAGAGCTGGGAAAATCCTCAGTGGGTTTCCACCACACAAGGATGTCTAAAGGCTCAAACCAACAGGAAGTAGCTGAACTCACGTCTGGCATCACACATCCTCACCAGGACCTCACCAGGACCTCACCAGGACCAGGCCACGGCTCCCACACACCGCACGCTGTCCAACAAACGGGACTAGCTGCCGTTTCCTACAGCAGGACCACATGGCTCCTGGAGACCGTTGGCCTTTAGGACATCTGTTGACCAGGTGTGTTTCTGCTGAGCTAAAGCCGGCCTGAGCCCAGAACCTCGTGTGCCGTATCACATTTATTCTCATCTACACTAATCCTGACACACAGTTTGGACCTTCTGGGTCTGAGCAGCAGCACCAGTGGTGTCCTGGACCCTCTGTCTGGAACTGATGAACACATGATGGGAGGAAAACTGTGAACCAGAGAACAACAAAGGAGTGAAGGAATCCCAGACGCGGGCATCAGCGTGGAGCTTCAGGAAGTCCTGGCTGATGTTTCCCGTGTGCTTGGCCCTGGCTGAGAGAACCCAGCGATAAACGGCCTTGGCGAGCGGCGAGAGCCCATAAACCACTAACTGCCACAACGGTCATCCGTAAAAACAAGCCCGCTCACATAAAGACCTGGGGAATCCCAACACGGTGCAGAGAGATGTGGAAACAGAGTTTATGGGCGAAGCGTATGAAGTCCAACAGCAGAGTCTGTTTAACGGCTCTCTGGGAAAGCCTTTGATCTGTTTACCCAGAATGCACCGCTGCAGCTGCTTTAGCCGTGTGGGCACGACAGGTATGTGCGGCCGTCTGTAGGAGGGAGGCGCCGCGACACGCGGGAGCTCAATCCGACCAGAAGTGTGATCAGTGATGTAAAAGGTGTCGGCCATCTTG